>NC_092167.1:36141364-36441364 GCF_045791955.1 Oncorhynchus clarkii lewisi | reverse complement strand
TCCAGGCTGTGTAAGAAGGATACCAAGAAGGATAGTGATGGAGTGCTGCATCAGATGACCTGGCCTCCACAATCCCCGACCTCAACCAAATTTAGATGGTTTGGAATGAGTCGGACCACAGATTGAAGGAAAAGCAGCCAACAAGTGCATATGTGAGAACTCCTTCAAGACTGTTGTAAAAGCATTCCTCATGAAGCTGGTTGCAAGAATGCCAAGCTGTCATCAAGGTAAAGGGTGGCTATTTGAAGAATCTCAAATATAAAATATATTTCAATTTTTTTTATTCACACTTTTTGTTATTTCGTATTTTTGATGTCTTCACTATTATTCTACATTGTAGAAAATATAGTAAAAATAAAGAAAAACCCTTGAATGAGTAGGTGCTCTAAATACTCATTGATTAATATTTTTCTGTGATACTTTTTGGGGGATTTTGAAAAACGTGTTACGAATAAATTGTATTATTATTATTTAGGACGGAGGGGGCATGACTCAACATTAAATGAATACGCGGTGTTAATTTGCAATGTCATATAGCATTAAGGTTGTCCATATTGATGGAAATCACTAAATGCCTCTACATAAAAAGCGACATTCTCTTTTAAGATATTAACGTCATTTTCCTAATAAAAATGCATAGGGTGTCCAAGCGGCTTATTTGATTTGATAGGGCAGCTTGACCAATTAGATTCACTTGAGACCATGTGCCCTTTTGATGGGTCTGCGTTTTGCATGGTGAATTACTTGGTGTTGAATTCCTATCTGCTGCCAACACATGGCAGTGCAGTTACAGCTGTGTTGAATATTAGACATCATAGTCGGTGGTAGATGATGATCTTACACATTAGAATGAAACGAAAGGTATCGTCACCTTTGTCACCATCTTCTCCATCACAGCCATCAACACATGACACTTTGTCCACCATATATATTTACAGGAATAACAACTAGGAATCTATTTCTGGGATAATTGTATACGACCTCTGCTTCAGCAGATAGCAGGAAAGACCTTGCTGTTTGTGCCCTTGGCCAAATATGAAAATAGACAATGAATATATCTACTCTAGTGCAGCAGAGGCTGTGTTTGGCCTGGAAGCCATTTTACATTCACTCCCCTGTGCCGGAAGGTCATACGTTGTATCGCTGAAGACTTCTGCTCCTGTTCTACGTCGAAGCTGTTGTCGATCCAACGCTAGTAGGGTTCATAGGGGTTAGTCCTCTTTTTGACCAAGATAAATGTACTGCTAAAAGTTGTTGAAGTGACATTTCTGTATGATACTCTCTCTGAACTGTCTAAATGCGTTGCTATCCATGGCATATCAGTCTGATTTGGAGAGGATATATCCATAAACCATTCTGCTTTGAGAAGATCGCTTGGCTGTGCCAGTCCACTTAGCACACTCTGTTTTACATTGTCTTCTGTTTCTTTCCCTCTGCACTTATCTTGGAGAGGGGAAGGGAGAGCGGGAGGAAGAGAGAGTAGAGTGCATTTTAATGACTCGATGACAACCATGAGCAAAATCGTATTAAGGTCACAATGGGGTAGGCGCCTTTTCATATGAATCAATTCTCCCGTCTCTCCATATTCCCTCCTTCATTCCATTCTTTTATCTTAGTGCCACTGAACTTAGATATTCCGGCTACGTCGCTAGTATCCCAACCACGCTGCCGCTGGATAAATAATCTCAAACAGCCCGAGAGATTTCATGTTTGACCTTGGGGACGTACACAGAAGATTCCGTCCTGACGAGCGATGACAGGAAACATGGGTAACGCGTATCCACGGACGTGGCTGCGTATTGCGACGAGGATCCCCGGCGTGTCCCGCTGCTACTTGGTCGCCCGTCGCTTCGCCATCCCGCCATCTCTTAAAGCGCTAATGGGCTTTGTTATAGACCGTTACCCTACCTCGCAACCGCTAGCGATCACTCAAACAAATACAGTAACACCCTGCCTTTATGTTGTGTGGTTGCTAATGGTCTGGTGGAAGATTAGAGTTTAATGTGAGAGGTTGACATTGTCTGTTTACCTAGATTCAGTTCGTAATGTGTGCTGTTAAATGATAATTGTTTGAGATCAACTACATTGCTGTCAGACTGCACAGAATCACTGATCTGGAAATCAACTTGCACCCCAAACTACTCATTTTCGATGGAGGTTCTCTGTTGAGCATGCTGAAACATCTGGGGAAACAAGCCCTCAATAATCAAGATGAGTTCTCGCCTTTGCTCCGACTGATTCCCTCAAACACGCTGTGTTTGTGTTCTGTTTGCTCGTCCATTCCCAGTTTCAAGCTGTGGTCATCATTGATATACTGTAGCTGAAATATGGCTGAATTGATCATTCCTAACGCTTCGTGAAGATCAAGACGAAACAACAAGGGATCAGAATATATTGAGTTGCCATATCAACGGTGCGTGGTCAGGCACAGTATGAGTCTTTTTGAAAACAGAATGGAATCTTCTCTCTCAATCACGCCTCCCCCTCTCTCTTCCCCTTTTGTTCTTGTTCTTCAATGTATCTCTGTGCCTTTCTCTCTTCCTCAATATCCAGTTTTGACTCACTTTCTTTCTTTCTGTGCTTCACTCTCTTCCTCTCCTTCCCTCTCTCTGTTTTTATTAATTTATTTCTGACTCTCTCTGTGCCTCACTCTCATCTCTCCCCCTTTCATTTCCCTCACTCTGTGCCCCGCCCCCTCTCTCTCTTCCCCTCAGTTTTGAAGAGGAACTGCCCTGCTAACTGGGGTTAATTTGTTTTTATTAGATCTAGCATTAGGGGAGGGGAGCAGTCCCATGGGGGCAGATGCCTGTCCTGCCGTTAACCCCACCAGGGAACCAGCCCCTTATAGACTAGAACCTTATGGAGTATTTATTTTAGTTGATTTATTTAACCTTTATTTAACTAGGCAGGTCAGTTAAGAACAAATTCTTATTTACAGTGACGGCCTACCAAAAGGCCTCCTGCGGGGATCGGGGCTGGGATTAAAAATAAATTAAATAAAAATATAGGACAAAACACACATCACGACAAGAGAGACACCACACCACAACACTACATAAAGAAAGACTTAAGACAACAACATAGCATGGCAGCAACACATGAAAACACAACATGGTAGCAACACAACATGGAAGCAGCACAAAACAGGGTACAAAAATTGTTGGGCACAGACAACAGCACAAAGGGCAAGAAAGTAGAGACAAGAATACATCACACAAAGCAGCCACAACTGTCAGTAATAGTATTAATGATTGAGTCTTTGAATGAAGAGATTGAAAAAACTGTCCAGTTTGAGTGTTTTGTTGCAGCTCGTTCCAGTCGCTAGCTGCAGCGAACTGAAAAGACGAGCGAACCAGGGATGTGTGCGCATTGGGGACCTTTAGCAGATTGTGACTGGCAGAACGGGTGTTGTATGTGGAGGATGAGGGCAGCAGTAGATATCTCAGATAGGGGGAAGTGAGGCCTAAGAGGGTGTAGGGTGAAGTTGCTTTTACTTTTATTTTTACAGAAACGGTGCACGTTAATCAACATTTTGGGAAAATGTCGGTTTTAGCCAGCCGGCTCATTTTCCACCACAGTCCCTTATTACACTCACTAATGTTTAAAGTTAGAATTGGGGGAGGAGAAGCTGATCCAAGATCTTTACCTCGTGGAAACTTTGAAGCACAGACCACAGGGACAGCAAATACATGTCTAGTTAATCATGTCGTTTTTAAGTGCAACAATTGCTGCAATCATTTAGCTACATACGGTATTTTTATTACATTTAGACTTGCTTGCTCGTCTTAGACCAGCAAACAGACCCTTCTATTCCAGCATACACTGACTAGAGGCATCTACAACAATGATTATTGAATAAAGTTCAAATTCAAACTGTACAGTAATATTACACTTAGTCTCACTGGACAGGCTTTGACACGCACGGCTGGCGAACAGGGCTACATGCCACTACGTTAAAGTCCCGCCACTCCTCACCAGAAGACCATACAATTAGTGTATACAATGAGGAGGTTGAATAGAAGCATGAATCCATACCTAACACAAGTGAATCATACAAAAACATAGACATTGTTGGTCTGTCTGTCTGGCTTCCCTAGCATAGATAGGCACAGGTTTGCAGTTGTTTGCTGTCGTTATGATTGATTCAACAATTACTCGTGATGGTTGTCGACAGTTTCGCATCTGCAAAGGGAATTTGCCATATGAACAAATGGTTTCATTTGCGTCCCTTCTCTCTTGCTAGCACTATAATGTAGGTGGCCATATGCTGTTAATTGTTATAGCCTTATCAACCCACAGGTGATAAATCACCAGTTATCAATTTAAAGAAAATGTGTTTTTGTTCTTCCAATCTGCACATGATGCACTCGTGTTCCCTCTCGTGTGACTCCTGAACGAGCGTTCAGCCAGACTGAAGGAGTCTACATGGAATGCAACCGTATGTTCTGCCGTTTTTAATGAACGCCTCTGGAGTTAACTTCTGGACAAGTCATTTAGCGTTTTTTTTCTTTCTCTCTCTCTCCCTCCCTCCCTCCAACTTGGAGTTCTCATTGCTTCAAAGCCGTGTTCACACTTCTAAAGATATTACTTAATCTCACTTTTCTCCCACAGGCTGTGTGTGACGAGTGACACATTTCCTTCCCGGAGATTTGTTATTGAATGTTTGGTCACAACTACTCTGCTACTGACTAACCTCATGATCCACTGTGCTATTGTTCCAATGTGTTTGACCTGCTGAGGTAAACTTGCCAATTATCGCATCATTAATCTATTCTGTATCTCTCTCTCTTCTTTTCTCTCCTCATGCCTAAAATAGAAGTGGAACAAAAAGGTAACTAAATGCCCACTCCTTTATTTCACCTAGAGTTCACTGGGATTCATGCTTTGCTTGGTGATGGGGGTTGCCATAGCAGCTTTTCTCTTGTGTTATCCATCTGCTTTTTAATGACCTTCTCATGTCTGCTAATTTAATCTGTCTACTGGTAGTGATAACCATGTCTGTAATGTTCTTTCTCATAAAAAAGGTGGGGTCCAACATCAAGTAATATCATTGGTGATGGAAATTGTGGCTTCCATTTTTTTTATTTTTTTTATGTAAAAGGCGCTAGTGTCAATCAATCTAGACTAAAACACTGCCAACACTTGTAAGGAAACTTGTAGAATACAGAACCTATGATGAAATTCTATGAAGTTCATGCCAAGCAAAGATTTTTTCAATAGTACAGATACAAGTCACATTTTAATGTTTAGAATTGTTCGGTTTTGACAATATCACTGCATTTACATTGTCAAAATGTCCCTTAGGCATCCGTTTTACTATGGTATCTTTCTACCGTAATACACTTCACATGCACCCCACTCCATATCTTTCATTCACTATCTTTATATATCCAGAACATTCTATTTCCGAGGTAATTGAAAGTTATTCTGTTCATGTTACTCAGCTGCAGCATATTAAAAACCAGATGTGTGGACACCAATCAATAGCCTCGCTCAATAAACTGTCAGAATTTCAGATTATAGGCCTAACATGCTGTAACCTTCAGTGACTCCCAGTCAATATGGCAGAATGTACTAAGACACCCATACGTTAATATATTTGATAGTACATGATAGTACATGATAATCTACTACTGTACCTGAGCCCGAGCCCCGGTTTGGTGGAAGTAGTTGTTGTTTTTATGTTTTGGCCCTGGCCCTTGAGAAATCAAGTCATGTTTAAGTTCAGGGCGCACCGATAGAACCAATATCCACATCAACATTTTGACACTCGCATAAAATGTCTTTGGCTAAAATGTTATGTTGAGCTATAACCTTTTCACAACCTGGCCTCAGAGCATTTCATATTAGTATGTATACTACCAGTTAAAAGTTTTAGAACATCTACTCATTCAAGGTTTTTTCTTTATTTTTTACTATTTTCTACATTGTAGAATAATAGTGAAGACCTGAAAACTATGAAATGACACATATGGAATCATGTAGTGTCCAAAAAAGTGTGGAAAGTGTGGAAACAAATCAAAATGTATTTGACATTCTTCAAATTGCCACCCTTCGCCTTTGCTTTGCACACTCTTGGAATTCTCTCAACCAGCTTCATGAGGATGCCTCCTGGAATGCATTTCAATGAACAGGTGTGCCTTGTAAAATGTTAATTTGTGGAATTTATTTTAATGCGTTTGAGCAATCAGTTGTGTTTTGACAAGGTAGGTAGGGGGTATATAGAAGATTGTCCTATTTGGTAAAAGACCAAGTTCATATTATGGCAAGAACAGCTGAAATAAGCAAAGAGAAATTACAGTCCATCATTACATTAAGACATGAAGGTCAGTCAATCCAGAAAATTTCAAGAACTTTGAAAGTGCAGTTGCAAAAACCATCAAGTGCTATGATGAAACAGGCTCTCATGAGGACCGCCACAGGAATGGAAGACCCCAACTACTCAGAGGAGTCCTTCATGGTCAAATTGCTTCAAAGAAACCACAACTAAAGGACACCAATAAGAAGAGACATGCTTTGGCAGAGAAACACGATCAATGGAAATTAGACCATTGGAAGTGGAAGTTATGTGCTTTGGTCTGGATTCTAAATTGATGATTTTTGGTTCCAACCACTATGTATTTGTGAGGCGCGGTGTGCATGAATGGATGATCTCTGCATGTGTATTTCCCACCGTAAAGCATGGAGGAGTAGGTGTTATGGTGTGGGGGTGCTTTACTGGTGACACTGTCTGTGATTTAGAATTCAAGGCACACTCAACCAACGGGCTACCACAGCATTCAGCAGCAATACACCATCACATCTGATTTGGGCTTAGTGGCATGTCATTTGTTTTTCAACAGGACAATGACACAACAAACCTCCAGGCTGTGTAAGGGTGTAAGGGCTATTTTACCAAGAAGGAGAGTGAAGGAGTGCTGCATCAGATGACCGGGCCTCCACAATCCCCCGACCTCAACCAAATTGAGATGGTTTTGGATGAGTCGGACCGCAGAGTGAAGGAAAAGCAGTCAACAAGTGCTCAGCATGTGTGGAAACTCCTTCAATACTGTTGAGAAAGCATTCCAGGTGAAGATAGTTGAGAGAATGCCAAGAGTGTGCCAAGCTGTCATCAAGGCAAAGGGTGGCTACTTTGAAGAATCTCAAATATAAAATATATTTTGATTTGTTTAACACTTTTTTTTGGTTACTACATGATTCCATATGTGTTATTTCATAGTTTTGATGTCTTCACTATTATTCTACAATGTAGAAAATAGTAAAAATAAAGAAAAAGATTAGAATGTTTTAACATTTTGGACCGGTAGAGTACGTAAATCCGAGACACTCAATTTAGTATGATATGTTATATTTGGTATGGTTACATAAAACCAATGGTTACTTAAGGCAAAAACTATTGAAAGTAGGCTGGTTGCGAGTTCAAATCGCATCACAGACAACTTTAGCATTTTAGCTAATTAGCAACTGTTCAACTGCTTACTACTTTATATCTGTTTTAAAACAATTTAGCATGTTAGCTAACCCTTCCCCTAACCATAACCCTTTTAACTAACTCTTCCCCTAACCCTAAACTTAACCCTTTAACCGAACTCCTAAACGTAACCCTAACCCCTAGCTTAGCTAACGTTAGCGAGCTATCTCGATTTCGTAATATATCACACGTTTAGCAAATTCGTAACATATTGTGCGTTTTGCAAAAACATATAAGACTTGTAATTCATAACATATCATATGAAATGGGTTATGGACATCCACAAATTAATACATACCATACGTAACATATCATAGTAAATGGAGTGCCTCGGATTTCCATACAGAATAAAATGAAATGCTCTGAGACCAGGTTATGTTTTAACCATAGACTGAAATAAATTATCCCAGAAGTGTTCCATACGCACAAAAAGCTTATTTTTCACAAATGTGTTTACATTCCTGTTTGTGAGCATTTCTCTTTTGCCAAGATATTCCATCCACCTAACAAGTGTGGCATACCAAGAAGCTGATTAAACAGCATGGTCATTACACAGGTGCACCTTGTGCTGGGGACAATTAAACAGCCACTCTAAAATGTGCTGTTTTGTCACACAACACAATGCCACAGATGTCTCAAAAAGTTTTTAGGGAGCGTGCAATTGGCATGCTGACTGCAGGAATGTCCACCAGAGCTGTTGCGAGAAAATGTAATGTTAATTTCTCTACCATATGCTGCCTCCATCATTGTTTTAGAGAATTTGGCAGTACGTCGAACCGGACTCACAAACGCAGACCACATGTAACCACGCCAGCCTAGGACCTCCACATCTGTCTCTCAAGTGGTTGGGCCTATGCCCTCCCAAGCCCACCCATGTCTGCACCCCTGCCCAGTCATGTGAAATCCATATACAAGGCCCTAATGAATTTATCTCAATTGATGGGTTTCATTATATGAACTGTAACTCAGTAAAATCGTAGAAATTGATGCATGTTGCGTTTATATTTTTGTTCAGTATACATATAGGATCATATAGGCTTCATAAGATCTCTGTGGTTTCAACTGCTGTCTACCAGCTATGCTATGTAGTACCCTAGTTTAACCACTGAATCAGTCATTTGCAGTTGTTCACAGTAGAGTTCCCGCTAAATAGCTAGATGATGCAAATGTCGGTAATTGAAGAAAAGAGGAGCATATCTGACCAATGAACGCTTGTAATTATCACCAATTATTATTGTTAAGTCGTGTTTTCTCTCGCCGCCACTTGTTAATTCCTTGTTTCCTTTCTAATAACCTTCACTGTCACTTACCTCCTTGTCTGGGGTGTTGGGATCCATTTCTAACGGCCTCCTCAAAAGCTCTACGTACGTCCCAAATGACATCCTCCTCCCTATATAGTGCATTACTTTCAACCAGAGCTTACATTTGGATCAGTGTGTGATATGGGATGCAACCAGCCCAGTTTCTGTCCTGTCATTAGAGGAATACCGACCGGGCACATTAGATTTCGAAAGCCTTCTTAAACCGTAGAGACCCTCTTAGCGTTTTTGTGCTTGTCTAGATGCGTGCCAAGGGAGGCGTGCTGTCGACAGCTGGAACCACCATATATTATTCACATGCAAGTAGATAACATGTTTAATCTTAAGAGGTTACAGAGGAGTAAGGCTTGTTTTTCTTCTCCGAGCCCACTGCTTTCACCTCCGCCCAAATCCCCGGGAAGAACCTGTCACCGACTGTGTCCGCTTCCTCGCCCGTCAGAATCATAGAAGCTTTCGCACACGTTCTGTTTTTGTTATTGTTCGTGTACCGCACCCTGAATCTTAGGCTAACCACTTCCACCCAAGTTGGTTATCTTAATGCTTTGTTGCTTTCGTCTAGCGCTTGACACCAGCGCTGCTCTTAGAATCAGTATCACATGCTATGGTCAAATCACTCTTTTTAAAAGTATAGACCTATTTCAAACCTTATCTCTACTTTTAACAGTATCTGTGTTTTTGTTGCATGTTAAATGGAATACGATTATATATGTTATCATATAAATGGTATTAGAGGGTTTTAGAGAGAATAAGTACATCTTCAACACTCTAAAAAATATAAATTCAAGAGACACTGTCATTGCTCCCCTTTAGATAAACCTGTGTTTTGTTGTAGTCCGAATAAATTACGTGCTCCGTGTATTACATTCGCATGAGTAGGATTTAAATTCAAATGTAATCTTTTTTATCAAGATGGCCAAGATGGCGGTCCAGGATGAATCGATCTTGAAACAGAATCACCTTCGGCAAGGGATGCACAATATCGACTCATACGCTGCATCGCTTCATGAGATTTGAGTACAAACCAGTTAGGGTATAATTAGTTTAGAACGCAGATGCATTTTAAATCATAATGTCACAGATCGAAGATATCTCCAGCGTCCGAAGTAATGAAAAAAATATTCTCATGTATTAATATTGATTGTCATGGTTGTGTTCCCGGGCCCCAGCTGCCAATAATTATGCTTGCACTATTTATCAAAATCTTTTACTGTTTTGTTGTTGTATTAGACGTCCATATTAATGTTATTCCTTAACCACTGATAGCTCGGAGGAGATGGGATGGATGCAATAAGTGGATGGAATGTATTGCTTTTTGTACTACATTGATTTTGGCACTAATTACATGCCCTTTTGTAATTATGTGGATAGCTGGTGTAATGAGAAATCATTGTGTGTGTATGTACATATACAGTACATGTTGCAAAATTATATTAGCCTCAAACTTAGTTTTTTATGTATTTAATCAACATTGACAGCTACAGTGAGCTCCATGTATTGGGATAGTGCCAAAATGTTGTTGTTTTGGCTCTGGACTTTGGCTGTGATTTTAAATGATAAAATGACTCAGGTTAAAGTGAAGCTTTAATTTGAGGATTTTACAGCACTTTTTTTTTTACATAATCACCCCAATTTTAGGGGACTAAAGACATTGGGAAACATTAACTTGTGTATTAAAGTTGTAAAACTGAAGTAGTTGGTCCCATATTCATAGCATGCATGACTACATCAAGCTTGTGACTTCACAATCTTGTTGGATGGATTTTCTGTTTTGGTTGTGTTTCAGATCATTTTGTGCCCAATAGAAATGAATGGTAAATAATGTAGTGTGAATAAGAATAGAATATGTTTCTACTTATGTCTACATTAATGTGGATGCTACCATGAGTGCGGATAATCCTGAATGAATTGTGAATTTGAATCAGTGGCATAAGTATCATTCACCATTCATTCATATCCGTAACCATGGTAGCATCCACATTAATGTAGTAGTGTTTAGAAAACAGTCTTATTTACAAGACAAGTGACTCCAAAATGACACAATACAATATTTAGCATTTGCTTCTAATGGGCACAAAATGATATGAAACGCAACCAAAACAAACAGCAAATGCATCCAACAAGTTTGTAGAGTCACAAGCTTGATGTAATTATTGCGTACTAGGAACATGGAACTAAATACTAAACTTTTGACTAATAAATAAATACATTTGTCCCAAGACTTTTGGTCCCCTAAAATGAAGGGACTATGTACAAGAGTTGCTGTAATGGTTTACCCGATATGGATGAATCCCTCAAATGTTATTTTATTAAGAAAATATATATATTTAACCTTAATTTAACTAGGCAAGTCAGTTAAGAACAAATTGTTATTTACAATGACGGCCTAGGAACAGTGGGTTAACTGCCTTGTTCAGGCGCTGAACGACAGATTCTTACCTTGTTAGCTCAGAGATTCGATTTAGCAAACTTTCGATTACTGGCCCAAAGCTCTAACCACTAGGCTACTTGCCGATGACAGTCTGCACTTTAACCTAATAGTCATTTTATCATTTCAAATCCAAAGTGCTGGAGTACATAGCCAAAACCAACAACAAATGTGTCACTGCCCCAATACTTTTGGAGCTCACTGTATTTTCTCTGTTCTATTTGTTATTGAACATTCATAAAGCAATACAAGGTATTGAAGCTAACGCATTGTAAACTTTGTTAATGTCTTGATCATTTAAGTCGAGGTGATTTCCTTCTTTGTCCTTCTAGTTGCAGTAGTCCAATACTGATGTCCCATTCATGCCAAAGTAACTCTCTGCATTGTCTTTCCTCCATTTTGGCTCCTCAGTATTCCTGTGCCCCGGCTTGCTGCGAGGGGTGTACCAGAGCGAACACCTCTTTGAGTCGGACCACCAATCCGGTGCCTGGTGTAAAGACCCCCTCCAGGCCTCCGACAAGATCTACTACATGCCCTGGACACCATACCGCACGGACACGCTGACCGAGTACTCCTCCAAAGAGGACTTCATCGCCGGGCGACCCACGACCACATACAAACTACCGCACCGTGTCGACGGCACAGGCTTTGTAGTATACGACGGCGCTCTGTTCTTCAACAAGGAGCGCACGCGCAACATCGTCAAGTTTGACCTGCGCACGCGCATCAAGAGCGGCGAGGCCATCATCGCCAACGCCAACTACCATGACACCTCGCCGTACCGCTGGGGCGGCAAGTCGGACATCGATCTCGCTGTAGACGAGAACGGCCTGTGGGTCATCTACGCCACGGAGCAAAACAACGGGCGCATCGTCATCAGCCAGCTCAACCCCTACACCCTCCGCGTGGAAGGAACCTGGGACACCGCCTATGACAAGCGCTCAGCCTCCAACTCCTTCATGATCTGCGGGATTCTCTACGTGGTGAAGTCGGTATATGAAGACGACGACAACGAGGCAACAGGGAACAAGATTGACTATATCTACAACACGGAGCTGAGTAAAGATGGCTTCCTGGACATCCCCTTCCCCAACTCGTACCAGTACATTGCTGCCGTGGATTACAACCCGCGGGACAACCTCCTGTACGTGTGGAACAATTACCACGTGGTCAAGTACTCGCTGGACTTTGGTGCCTTGGACGGTAGACCAGGTAGGCCCACATATTCTTATTTTTTCGCTTTTCTGTTTCATGTCTTTCACTAGCTTGTTGGTAATTCAGAGAGATGTTGGTATCTTTGGTAGACGTTATTAGTGCTTGCAGTCGTTTTGATGTCAGGAGAAGAGAAAAGGAGGTTGTTGAGGCTACAGTGTGTGGATAGAAGACATATGGTTTGTTAACATTTTCTCAAAGGTCTTTACTCTAAGTCAGAGAAACACTGTTCAGAATGTGTCCATTTTAGCACATTTCAGTGTTGCGATAAGTGTAATTGAATACAAATGGCTTCACTTTCATACTCATGGCATATGAGTGTCAGTTGTCATGTTCCTAGCTTGTTTGACATTATGATTGGTGGGCTTTATTAATTGGAGAGTAAAGAGCAGAGTAAATGAAGTGGAAGTATGTGTATTGTTACACGTTAGCAGTATTGCAAGTTTATGGGTTGGTGATAATTAGCTATGGAATATGACACCTCAATGTGTCGTCCTCCTTTTGCCATTTAATTAAACCCCTCGAATGAGAGAAAAAAACAAGCAAACCACATACTAGCTGTGGGAAAATTTAATAACTGCAGTCACATTGTTGTTTTACAAGACATTTGAACTGTGAGAAAAATAGGATTTGCAAAATAATTTGTTCGCGGACACGTGATTGGTTAGTTATTTTTTTCTCACGGGGATTGTATTTCTGGGTAGCTGTTATCCCTAGTTTCTGCTGTTTATTAGATATGACATTACTTTCTATATCATTCTGACAGAAGGTTAATAGAGAGAGTTGTTTGTTTACCTTTTTAGTCTGTTCTCAATGTTTGTCTGTCTCTCTCTCTCTTACGGTACCTGTCACCTTTGTAAAGACAGATGACTGCTCTCATTAAACTTGCCATAACTCTTTTTAAGAAAAAGTCTAAATTCTTCTCTCCGATGCTCCTTCTTTAAAAGTAGTCAACAAGCCTACCCAAAATTGTTTTGACATGCCAAGGTAATTCTTTGCGCTGGCTCATTAACAGCCTGGTCTGAAGTGTCACATGTTATTTGGCTGTGGTGTCTTTACCATCCTCACTGGTGGAAATCAAATCAAATAACATTTTATTTGTCACGTGTCGAATACAACAGGTGTAGTAGACCTTACAGTGAAATGCTGAATACAACAGGTGTAGTAGACCTTACAGTGAAATGCTGAATACAACAGGTGTATTAGACTTTACAGTGAAATGCTGAATACAACAGGTGTAGTAGACCTTACAGTGAAATGCTGAATACAACAGGTGTAGTAGACCTTACAGTGAAATGCTGAATACAACAGGTGTAGTAGACCTTACAGTGAAATGCTGAATACAACAGGTGTAGTAGACCTTACAGTGAAATGCTGAATACAACAGGTGTAGTAGACCTTACAGTGAAATGCTGAATACAACAGGTGTAGTAGACTTTACAGTGAAATGCTGAATACAACAGGTGTAGTAGACCTTACAGTGAAATGCTGAATACAACAGGTGTAGTAGACCTTACAGTGAAATGCTGAATACAACAGGTGTATTAGACTTTACAGTGAAATGCTGAATACAACAGGTGTAGTAGACCTTACAGTGAAATGCTGAATACAACAGGTGTAGTAGACCTTACAGTGAAATGCTGAATACAACAGGTGTAGTAGACCTTACAGTGAAATGCTGAATACAACAGGTGTATTAGACTTTACAGTGAAATGCTGAATACAACAGGTGTAGTAGACCTTACAGTGAAATGCTGAATACAACAGGTGTAGTAGACTTTACAGTGAAATGCTTACTTACAAGCCCTTAACCAACAATGCAGTTTTAAGAAAAATAAGTGTTTCAAGTTAAAAAAAAAAATATATATATACATAATAATTAAAGAGCAGCAGTAAAATAGCAGTAAGGCTATATACAGGGGGTACCGGTGCGGGGGCACAGGTTAATTGAGGTAATATGTACATGTAGGTCACCTGCAGTTTTTAAATTAAATTACTTTTTTCCCAGAATCTCAGCTGAAATGCATATCGGCAATTCCACAGTCTGTTGCTGAGACTCAGATGTTTCACTTTAAAATATATGTCAAACAAAAACCAATGATTGACGTGTTTGCATGCACAACATTGTCAAGTTTGACCTGCACGTCAAGAGTGGGGAGACCACGTACAAACTACCTCACCGCGTTGTAGTATACGATGACGCACTGTTCTTCAACAAGGAGCGCAAGCGCAACGTCGTCAAGTTCGACCTGCGCACGTGCATCAAGAGCGGACGAGGCCATCAACGCCAACTACCACAACACCTCTCCGCACCACTGGGGCGGCAAGTCGGACATCGATCTCAGATCTCAACGTAGACGAGAACGGCCTGTGGGTCAACTACGCAACAGAGCCAAACAATGGGCGCATCATCAGCCAGCTCCACCCCTACACCCTCCGCGTAGAAGGAACCTGGGACACCACTTATGACAAGCCCTCGGCGTCCAACTCCTTCATGATCTGCGGGGAAACTCAAACACGCAACATTAGCACGAATGTGAAACTATTAAAACATTTTTTATTTTTATTTTTGCAAAACCTTTCCAAGATGTGAGATAATTAACTTGCTATCTAATATCGTATAGCTTTGGAATCGTGACGTTACATACTTACAAGGAAAATGGGCACGTTTCTTAACATATACACTGAACTGCATTGTTGGTTAAGGGCTTGTAAGTAAGTATTTCACGGCAAGGCGTTGTATTCGGCGCATGTGACACATACAATTTGATTTTAACGATTTGACTTTGAGAAGGGATTGCGTGACGATTAGCTTAGCAACCGCGTGACGTAGCATGACAACGCGATTGGTCTACAGTCTCCTGGGTGGGACATTATATGTTACTTCATTCATTGGATTGTGTAACAGTATAACTTTAAACCGTCCCCTCGCCCATACCCGGGCTCGAACCAGGGACCCTCTGCACACATCAACAACAGTCACCCACGAAGCATCGTTACCCATCGCTCCACAAAAGCCGCGGCCCTTGCAGAGCAAGGGGAACTACTACTTCAAGGGCAAGTGACGTCACCGATTGAAACGCTATTTAGCGCGCACCGCTAACTAAGCTAGCCGTTTCACATCCGTTACAATTGCTTAATGCTACTTCATTCATTGGATTGCTATCTCCTTTCTATAATATATCTGGCAACGGCACCATGCGATGCACCCTGGACTAAAGAGGCAGACAAATAAGAAAAATGTGCTAGACCCTCCGTTAAATGACACATTTCTCGAGGTAGGAATATTGCAAAAATATGATTAATGGCTCATTCGAGAGGAGACATCCTCCCGAGTTATGACATCAGCCAGTATTGAAATCTGATATGTATGATAAACGTTTTTGCCACCTAGAAGACGTATTTCTATTAACTTCCAGTGTAGTGAGAACGACTTTATCACTGTGCTATGTCATACTGCCCGGATTTCTGCCTGCGTGAACGTCAATAACTCCGATACACATGAAAACATGTAATGACCCAGGGAATCGATAGAACATCACTCAGAGTTGCACAAAAATAAAATACAATTCAAAATGGGGGAACCTTTCCTTTTAAGCAAAAACAACACTTGTTAGCCGCTTGCCTTATTAAATGACAGTGTATCAAGCAATGCTTTTACATGCATTTGGGAGGCAAGCTGCATAACATTACCTAGTGACGCTCTGCCAACTTTGGTTTCACTCCTCCCCACACATACACAAACACCCCCCTCCCCCCCTCTCTCTCACATAGAGTAATGAACCTTTCAATCTCCAGGGAGTATCAGTTCAGTATCCCAAGGTGCGGAATGGGCTGACCTCCAAACGAGCGAGCAAGGAGGCTGCTGACAGAGGATAGGAAGGTAGAGGGGGGGAAAGAGAGCGACGGACACAGTTGATAAATCCAGTTAACTGATAGATAAAGTAGATGGATGAAGTGTCCGAGACAAACGGCGCCAGATAAACAGACTGATCTGGAGTGAGTGACGCGCGATAGATGGGTCAATATGTAAATTGACGTGCATTATTTGGTTCCGGGATGGGATTTTTGATGTATTTGGTGCAAGGAGTGTGGTCATCATCAAATTGATCCGTATGGATTCATGTTATGAGTTGATATTATGCGTTAGCCATCATCACACTTCAGGTACTGCATCTCAAATGGATTCAGTTCATTTGCGGTAAAAACTACAGGACTGGGACTTTCCATGAAATGCCTTACTACAGCTGTTGCGCAACACAATTGACCAGTCAGTCAACCTCACCTGTACCTTACTGCAGCGAATACATACACATGAGGGTGACATACATACGCACAGGATATGCTCTCTCCCTGACCAGAACACTGATGACGTAATCACAGGGAGCTAACACCACAGGCGAGGTGATGTTGCGTAAGATTCCCTCCACACAGGCTCTGTACCACCTCTACCCCGCCTCCCAAACCCCCATGGGCACACAACGCATGAGCTGCTGTGGCGATGGAGCATGGGAAATGGAGCAGGGGAGTCATGTCAATGCCCACAGCTGGGTCTTAGCTCAGCACGCCATGCCACGCGGCAATGGGCACAGGTGTTTTGCATGGGATTCTGGGAATACATTTTTGGAATGCTCTTTGGTTTTCCCTTTTGTAGTGGATTTGATTTGCGGAGGTGGTTGGGTGCATAGTCTTATATAATGAATTGTGATGCATACAGTAGGTGTGCATTGTTTCTGATTGGTTGGTGGATTAAACTAAATAAGATGGGGCGGCAGGTAGCCTAGTGGTTAGAGCGTTGGACTAGTAACCGAAAGGTTGCAAGATTGAATCCCTGAGCTGACGAGGTGAAAATCTGTCGTTCTGCCCTAGGACAAGGCAGTTAATCCACTGTCCCTAGGCCATCATTGAAAATAAGAATGTGTACTTAACTGACTTGCCTAGTTAATTAAAGGTACAAAAACAACAACGAAATAAGATGACGAGAACAGCTCTGGCTACTGTATATATGCTGTATGACTGATGTTTATTCCATCAAATGTTGTGGAAATAGTACAAATATATTGCAGAAATGTTGCTGCTAGACATCTCATCGTATTCCATGTTACATACTTAAGAATGAAACTTTGGCTCAGCTTTCTAAGTGTGCGGCTAGAGATTCTGGGTTCGAGTCCAGGCTGTGTCGCGACCGGGGGACCCATGGGGCGGCGCACAATTGGCCCAGCGTTGTCCGGGTTAGGGGAGGGTTTGGCCGGCAGGAATGTCCATGCCCCATCGCGCTCTAGCAACTCCTGTGGCGGGCCACGCACACTGACGTGGTCGCCAGGTGTACAGTGTTTCCTCTGACACATTGGTGCGGCTGGCTTCCGGGTTAAGTGGGCATTGTGTCAAGAAGCAGTGCGGCTTGGTTGGGTTGTGTTTCGGAGAACACACGGCTCTCGACCTTCGCCTCTCCCGAGTCCGTACGGGATTTACAGTCTTATCCCATCACTGCAACTACCAATTGGATAGCACAAAATTGGGGAGAAGGGGTTAAAAAAAGAAGAAGAATGAAATTGTACAAATTGAAAATAATCCAAATGCTTAGGGGACATAATTTGTATGTCTGTATTGCAAGGCAGTGGTATGATTATCAACAATTAGTTATAAGAGCATCATTTAGCAATAAGGCACGAGGGGGTGTGGTATACGGCCAATATACAACGGCTATGAGCTGTTCTTATGAGCAACGCGGAGTGCCTGGATACAGCCTTTAGGTGTGGTATATTGGCCATATTCCACAAACCACTGAGGTGCCTTATTGCTATAATAAACTGGTTACCAACGTAATTAGAACAGTAAAAATGTTTTGTCATACCCGTGGTATATGGTCTGATATACCATGGCTTTCAGCCAATCAGCATTCAGGGTTCGAACCACCCAGTTTATAATTGCTCTTGGAGAACCAATACCTCAATCTATCCAGAGAACAGATCGAGGATAGATGACACATCCAAAACTACTCCTTTCAAACCATGTGTTTTACTGAATTTGATTGAAAAATGAAATGCAAACCCTCCCAACATTAAAAGCCCACATCTCCTTGCCCTCACCTGGCATTTTCTTTCAATAAAATTTGAGAACGAGCGAGCGCAAATAAAATGAATCAAAACAGTCTTCTTTACAAAGGGGCATGCAATTTTTGGGGGGGAAAATTGCCAATAAATAAGGAAATATGAAAGTGGAAGAAAGAGGGAGGCCTGTTTTTATTTCTCTGACAGTTTTATTTTATAAGCCCACTCCTCCAAGCAAAATACAAATCTGAGGGAGAAGAGTTGGGGGGGGAGCAGACAAGAATGAACAATATACTGTAATATGGGAACACTTAAATGTTCATGTGAATCTATTTCTCATGGATACGTGTAGGTTTGAAATAGCAGACTTGCCATTAATAGTAAACATACAGATTGAACGATCTAAAGATAATGAAAGAGGAAAACAAGAGTCCGTATGAATTCAGCTGGACGTTCAGGCTGTCTCACTAATACTAATCTGCCACAGTGAGCAGAGGAGGAGAAAGTCCACAAGTCTACTTAGTGCAGGCAGTCACTTGAGAGAATTTACCCTGCCTTAGGCTCAGACACCTGCTACTGATGCCTGCTTGGTGTGTGTGGGTGTGTGTGGGTGGGTGGCAGGGGGAGGTGTATGTGTGTGCGAGCGAGCGAGAGCACATACAGTGCCTTCAGAAAGTACTCACACCCCTTTACTTTTTCCTCATTTTGTTGTTTTACAGCCTGAATTTAAAATTGATTAAATGTATGTTTTTGTGTCACTGGCTCACACACAACGCCCCATATAATGTCAAAGTGGAATTATGTTTTTAGAAATGTTTACTGATTAATAAAGCATGAAATGCTGAAATGTCTTGAGTCAATAAGTATTCAACCCCTTTGTAATGGCAAGCCTACATATGTTTAGGTGTAAAAATGTGCTTAACAGTTGCATGGACTCACTCTGTGTAAAATAATAGTATTGTCTGTAAGGTCGAGCAGTGAATTTCAAACACAGATTCAACCACAAAGACCAGGTAGGTTTTTCAATGCCTCGCAAAGAATGGCAGCTATTGGTAGATGGGTAAATATAAAAAGCAGACATTGAGTAATATCCCTTTAAGCATGGTGAAGTTATTAATTACACTTTGGATGGTGTATCAATACACCCAGTCACTACAAAGATACAGTTGTCCTTCCTAACTCAGTTGCCGGAGAGGAAGGAAACTGCTCATGGATTTCACCATGAGGCCAATGGTAACTTTAAAACAGTTACTGCAGCACAGCTGGCATGGTGCCGCAGAATTCTATGGCACGTTATTTAAGTGTCAACCACTTGTACCGTTAGTGCTAGTTTGACCACCAGAGGGCATCTTTGAGAAGCATTTGATAGCCTTCAATTGTGGCTGTACTAGATAAATTATAACCCTTTTTTGTAAGAACAGTATATGGGACTGATTTCAAGAAATGTTGCTTAATTAATTTGATTAATATCATGGAGTTCACTCTGGGCACGCTATTCATCCAAAAGTGAAAATGCTGCCCCCTATCCCAAAAAGGTTAAGCATCTCCAATCCAATATTAAATCCTATTTCACAACAAAGCATTCTTCACTCAAGCTGCCAAACATACCCTCGTTAAACTGACTATTCTACCGATCCTTGACTTCAGGCGATGTCATTTACAAATAGCCTGACTCAGCAAATTGGATGCCGTCTATCACAGTGCCATCCATTTTGTGTCACCAAAGCCCCATATACTAGCCACCACTGCGACCTGTATGCTCTCATTGTCTGGCCCTCGCTTCATATTCGTCACCAAAACCACTGGCTCCAAGTCATCTGTAAGTCTTTGCTAGGTAAAGCCACGCCTTATCTCAGCTCACTGTAGCACGCGCTCCAGCAGGTATATTTCACCCCCAAAGCCAATTCCTACTTTGGCCGCCTTTCCTTCCAGTTCTCTGCTGCCAATGACTGGAACGAATTGCAAAAATCACTTAAGCTGGAGACTCATATCTCCCTCACTAACTTTAAGCACCAGCTGTCAGAGCAGCTCACAGATCACAGCACCTGTACATAGCCCATCTGTAATTATCCCATCCAACTACCTCATCCCCATACTGTTATTTTTTTCTCCTTTGCACCCCAGTATCTCTACTTGCACATTCATCTTCCACCACTATGGCCTGTTTATTGCCTTACCTCCCTTATCTTACCTCATTTGCATACACTGTATATAGACTTTTTTGTTTATTCCATGTATAACTCTGTGTTTGTGTCGCGCTGCTTTGCTTTATCTTGAACAGGTCGCAGTTGTAAATGAGAACTTGTTCTCAACTAGCCTACCTGGTTAAAAAAAAGAAGTAAAATAAAGAAAATGCACTGAAACCAAAATACCTTTTTGGTTTGGTGGTCCTCTCAGCTCCGGCTCATTTTCAAGTCCTCTCATGGTTACAATTCTAACCCTGGAACATGTAGTACCATAGAAAGAAGCTGGCATGATGAGAACAATGTCCATTTCGTCTGTTCTCTTCTGTCACCATGTCATTTTTTTGCAGGTAGGAGGATGTTCAGACCTATAGTAGCCGGGCTATAAGGAGTCTATTGTCCTGCTAATCGGCTACAAGTGTTTGAAAACCTCTTTTCAAAATTCCACCAGCTGTCCATTCCTCCTCCTCCTCCCCCCCATGGGCTAGGTCGGTCTTCTGTGCGTTGCAGATCCCATCTCGTGCCCCCTTCTCTGATGCCTTGAACCTCGCGCACCCAGGGCTGTTTCAGCAGATACAGCTGGAGAACTGCAAGGCAATCCCATCTCGTGCCCCCTTCTCTGATGCCTTGAACCTCGCGCACCCAGGGCTGTTTCAGCAGATACAGCTGGAGAACTGCAAGGCAATCCCATCTCGTGCCCCCTTCTCTGATGCCTTGAACCTCGCGCACCCAGGGCTGTTTCAGCAGATACAGCTGGAGAACTGCAAGGCAATCCCATTGTGTACCACTTGGAAGCCATGACCAATATTTATTATCCTGCTAATAACAGGTTAATAATATATCTGAGAATATCCAAGGGGCTTTTATATCATTCTAAATTAATAATAAAAGTAATAATAATTGTAATCATGGCTTTATTTAAAAAATAAATAAAGCCAGTTTGTTATTTAGAATTATTTATTTCTGTTTTTAGAGGGAAAGAAACCAAAAACCTACAGTCATCTCATGGGTCTCCCAATCGAGGCCGGCACAGGTATTGAACCAGCATCTGTAGCAACGCAGTTTGCACTGCTATGCAGTGTCTTAGACAGTTGCGCCACTCAGGCACTGTACAACGTGACCGGTCGGGTGTGGGCTACAGTACTACAGTAAGAGCAAAATAATTCTAATTAAAGCCTTAGTGTAATGACAGTTTTAGTAAGTAATACTGAATTTGTGCACAATTATCAGTTTCTATTTAGGTGTATGTCGCCCATTCATTGTCAATCAGAGACACAGTAGGACCCAAAAGCATAATCAGTCCTCTAACTCCTCCTTGCGCTGGTCTGGAGCAATAAAGTAGTGATGCAAGGTACTGTACTAAACCACAAATTACCTCTAAGTCCCGCAGCATAATCGCAAAAATTTGTGGCGCTACCACTATAATACTGCAAAAAAAATGTGGCAGTGCAATTCACTTTTTGTCCTGAATACAAAGTGTTATGTTTGGGGCATACCCAATACAACACATTACTGAGTACCACACTCCATATTTTCAAGCATAGGGGTGGCTGCATAATGTTATGTGTATGCTTGTAGTTGTTAAGGACAAGGGAGTTTTTCAGGATAAAAAAAAAACAGGATGGAGCTAAACAAAGGCAAAATCCTAGAGAAAACATGGTTGTCTGCTTTCCACCAAACACTGGAAGAGTAATTTACCTTTCAGCAGGTCAATAACCTAAAACACAAGGCCAAATATACACTGGAGTTGCTTACCATGATGACATTGAATGTTCATGTGTGGTCTAGTAACAGTTTTTTGACTTAAATTTGCTATCTAGCAATGATCAACAACCAACTTGACAGGGCTTGAAGAATTTTTTTAAGAATAATGTAATGTGCAAATATTGTAAAATCCAGGTGTGCAATGCTCCTAGAGACTTACCCAGAAAGACTCACAGCTTTAATCTCTGCCAAAGATGATTATAACATGTATTGACTAAGGGCTGTGAATACTTATGTGAATTATAAGAAATTATATTTCATTTTTAATAAATGTACAATCATTTCTAAAAACATGTTTTCACTTTGTCATTATGGGGTATTGTGTGTGTGTGTGTGTGTGTGTGTATATGGCTAAGAAAAAAGGCTGTAACACAACAAAATGTGGAATAAGTCAAGGGGTTATGAATACTTTCTTATAGCCGTGTGCTAACGTTTCCCATTTTTGCATGTGCATGTGCAGATATGGGTAACGTAATGCAACAACGCATAATAATTGTCCTTGTGCCTCTTGAAGATTTTGACAGCCCATCATCACATTTATTATCCCTGTGACCCATTTTGCAGCGTAGATGGAAATTGGTGCAGAGATGAAAATATGCCAGCATTCATTCCCAGGGGGATCCACATTATGCTATACCATGTTATAGGGTTATAACAGGTCTACTGTAGATGTAACGTATTCATTAACACAGACCACTAACTTACTGGATTCTACAAAATAATTACATTAGCTACAGTAAGACACATTAGTTCTGAATGTATAAAATGCCCATTTCAAATGACTTACAGATCAGACATTTATCAAGGTGTTTTAAAAGGACATGTTTAGTTAGGACATTGACATTTTGGTAATTTAGCAGACGCTTTTAGTTGATGGTTGGCTGGAATTATATCTCTAAATTAATATGTATCTCTATAGTCGGTGACAATCAGTCACATTTGACTGGTTTGTTGGTACACTGCAACAACATTTGATCTCTGGATATGTCCGTGTTGCCAACCTCAGTCATTCGTCTGTCAACTCAGGCCATCTGCGGAGGATGGGCATGGGAGGCGGCACAGAAGGCGTTGTCCCTCCACTGTCTGGCGTGCCTGCTGTAATCTTGCCACCTGTTGCCATCTGGCCAGGGCAGAGAAGCAGCGTGTGCCAGAGGGTGCCTAAGACATGGGTATCGACCTTCATACTGAGGCTGGCATGTTTTAGGCAAGGCCTGCCAGTCTTGGCCTTGTCAATAGTAACAGAGAGCTTCTTAATTGAATAAGAATGGCTAACTGGTAGATGCAGACTGACAGAGCTGCTGTTACTGGGGTTTGGAAGCTGCTGTTACTAGACTATAGCACTCCTGATGAAGTATGCTAATGTTTTCCCTATGCCTGATTTATTGGAATGCATTCATGGATGCATTGCCTTATCTACTTCCAATACTCAGCTGCTGTTTCAGAAGCATTTTATTGGAAACATTTGCATGCTGTATAATGCCCCTCTGATGTTGGCGGCTTGGCAAAATGTATTACCTGCTTATTACAACCTACATGCTTATTACAGCCTACATGCATATTACAGCCTAGATGCTTATTACAGCCTACATGCTTATTACAGCCTACATGCTTATTACAGCCTACATGCATATTACAGCCTACATGCATATTACAGCCTACATGCATATTACAGCCTACATAAATATTACAGCCTACATGCATATTACAGCCTACATGCATATTACAGCCTACATAAATATTACAGCCTACATGCATTTTACAGCCTACATGCATTTTACAGCCTACATGCTTATTACAGCCTACATGCTTATTACAGCCTACATGCTTATTACAGCCTACATGCTTATTACAGTCTACATGCATAGTACAGCCTACATGCATAGTACAGCCTACATGCATATTACAGCCTACATGCTTATTACAGCCTACATGCTTATTACAGCCTACATGCTTATTACAGCCTACATGCATATTACAGCCTACATGCTTATTACAGCCTACATGCATATTACAGCCTACATGCATATTACAGCCTACATGCATTTTACAGCCTACATGCATATTACAGCCTACATGCATTTTACAGCCTACATGCATATTACAGCCTACATGCTTATTACAGCCTACATGCATATTACAGCCTACATGCTTATTACAGCCTGCATGCATATTACAACCTACATGCTTATTACAACCTAGATGCTTATTACAGCCTACATGCTTATTACAGCCTACATGCATATTACAGCCTACATGCATATTACAGCCTACATGCTTAGTACAGCCTACATGCTTATTACAGCCTAGATGCTTATTACAGCCTACATGCTTATTACAGCCTAGATGCTTATTACAGCCTAGATGCATATTACAGCCTAGATGCTTATTACAACCTACATGCATATTACAGCCTACATGCTTATTACAGCCTACATGCATATTACAGCCTACATGCATATTACAGCCTACATGCTTATTACAGCCTACATGCTTATTACTGCCTACATGCTTATTACAGCCTACATGCATATTACAGCCTACATGCTTATTACAGCCTACATGCATATTACAGCCTACATGCATATTACAGCCTACATGCTTATTACAGCCTACATGCTTATTACAGCCTACATGCTTATTACAGCCTACATGCATATTACAGCCTACATGCTTATTACAGCCTACATGCTTATTACAGCCTACATGCTTATTACAGCCTACATGCATAGTACAGCCTACATGCATAGTACAGCCTACATGCATAGTACAGCCTACATGCATATTACAGCCTACATGCATATTACAGCCTACATGCTTATTACAGCCTACATGCTTATTACAGCCTACATGCTTATTACAGCCTACATGCATATTACAGCCTACATGCTTATTACAGCCTACATGCTTATTACAGCCTACATGCATATTACAGCCTACATGCTTATTACAGCCTACATGCATATTACAGCCTACATGCATATTACAGCCTACATGCTTATTACAGCCTACATGCTTATTACAGCCTACATGCTTATTACAGCCTGCATGCTTATTACAGCCTACATGCTTATTACAGCCTAGATGCTTATTACAGCCTACATGCTTATTACAGCCTACATGCATATTACAGCCTACATGCATATTACAGCCTACATGCTTAGTACAGCCTACATGCTTATTACAGCCTAGATGCTTATTACAGCCTACATGCTTATTACAGCCTAGATGCTTATTACAGCCTAGATGCATATTACAGCCTAGATGCTTATTACAACCTACATGCATATTACAGCCTACATGCTTATTACAGCCTACATGCATATTACAGCCTACATGCATATTACAGCCTACATGCTTATTACAGCCTACATGCTTATTACTGCCTACATGCTTATTACAGCCTACATGCATATTACAGCCTACATGCTTATTACAGCCTACATGCTTATTACTGCCTACATGCATATTACAGCCTACATGCTTATTACAGCCTACATGCTTATTACAGCCTACATGCTTATTACAGCCTACATGCTTATTACAGCCTACATGCTTATTACAGCCTACATGCTTATTACAGCCTACATGCTTATTACAGCCTACATGCATATTACAGCCTACATGCTTATTACAGCCTACATGCTTATTACAGCCTAGATGCCTGTTACACATCTGATGGACTCCCTACAAAGGGCAATCATTTCCATGGTGAGGCACCGACAAGACTGTGTCTAGGGTTTAGGATTACAATAGTAATGTATTTTTCCTATGGACAAAGGCTTGCTCTGAACCAAGGGAGGGGAAACAATGAAAGCCTGTAAGGAATATAGCTTGAGATTTGCCGCATGCCAGTATCGCTCGTATTCTAGACTGGGCTTTGAATGCTGGGCTTTGAATGGTGTATTGTGCATGCTGTGCTGTTGTCTTTGTCACATTCAAATACAGTGTGCAACCAACTTCAGATGATCTGGTAGTTCCTTGTTGTTCCCTATCCATTTTGTGTCCTGCACAACTTTCAAATGTAGCCTGAGCTTTGCCTCACGGTTAGTAAACATGGTGTTTACATCTATTTGAAGGGCAAACCTGCTTAGTTCTCACAGCGGCCAGCGGGCTGACTTGATATATCAGCCGTTCCAAACGTGACATATAGACATTCAATTCATGTGGTGGAATTTATGAATCACGCGGCGTATGTTTTCTGTTCTCAACCAGAGGAGCCATTCATCATCTACATCAGTCTGTATCATGATCCAGAAATCATACACAGCTCACCTGTGTGGTTCCAGAGAATGACAGGTGATTCTTCACTTAAGCCTAACACCACCCCATCCATCACCCCTGATACACGCACAAAAAAACGTCCAAATATTCTGCCTAGAAAAGAAGCAGAGACCGACCATCTCAGCTCTCCCTTTGTTGTTTTAGCATTTTCTTCCCCCGATGTCGTGCTTGCAACTTAAGCTAACTCTTCGTCTGGCACCGAGAATTGCCCTGAATGAACTATAACAGTCCCGACCCGAAACTGAGTTATCAGTAGAGTTGATCTGGGCCACTGTGGTTTCCTTTGAAGAGTCTGAATCAGCCTGTTATCAGCAGTGTTGGAGTTCTAGCTGAGAGGCTTTTTATTTTCCAATCGGCCCCAGCTCTGTCGGTTGACAATGTTCAAATCCAAACCTTAGGATTTTTGCCCGGGAGCGAGACAATGTGTCCTTCTTGTGAATCTCTTCTTCCTCCTTCACTCCCCTCCTTCTCTCCCTCCTTTCAACCGCTCAATGGTCATTTTGACAGTGCAGTGCAACAGAAGCCTGACTGTCTCTGGCCCTGAGAAGGAGCCGGTGAGCTCTCAGCACCCCTCATTTCAGGCTTGACAGGAAACTGTTGTTTGTTGTACCACTGTGTGTGTGCATGTGCACACTAGGTGTGTGCACCCAGGTGTGCTTGAGAATACCATTGTAGCTTAATTTGTATGTATGGAAGAAGCTGAGTGGGCGAGCGGGGGATGTGTGTGCAAGCGTGTGCAACCACGTACCAGTGCACATGGCCTTCTCCCAGTGACATGTGACCTCTACAGCTGACCTCTCTAGTCTCGGGGAGCCGGGATGAGGAATTAATTACCCAACAATACCCAGCCTCGATCCATTATGACCTCATCATGTCGGATGATATCAGGGTTTTACCGAATGTGTCGATGCAAAATATACCACGGAGACCCACTGACCGATTTGTGGGCCTGCCACAAAAGGCTCATTAAACAACATAATTTACCTTCCCGCTCCACTACATGCACAGCATTCTGGGTAGGGATCGTGTGACCAAAACACATCGGAGGGTGTGTATGGCACAGCGCTGCAAGAATTGTGTCATTATAGAGAGAGGATAAATTGAGACAGCAAAAATAGTTTGGTGTATCGTTGAGCGCCGTTTGATTGGTATGGACGGGTGTTGTGATGCATATACCTGGCTTAGTTTGCTTATAAGTATGTCGTAGGCTTTGCTTTTGACCTGATGTTTTGAAGATCTAACGTTTACTTAGGTACTGTGATATTCATGTATATGTAATATGCCGTTAATGAAAAAACGAATTCAACAAATCCTATAACGATAAACGCTTCAACATACTGTACGTCAATCAATGAATCACCACGTGAAGCCATTCTCAGTCAAAGTGCCTGTTATGTAAGTGGTAGCTTCAGTGATGTAAAAGTACTTTAAAGGGCATCTGTACTTTACTATTTATATTTTTTCCAACTTTTACTTTTACTCCACTACATTCCTGAAGAAAATAATGTTATTTTTACTCGCATACATTTTCCCTGATACCCAAAAGTACTCGCTATTTCGATTGCGCAGGCAGGACAGCGATATGGTCCAATTTATGCACCGACAGTACTAGTCAAAGTTTGGACACACCTATTCCTTGAAGTGTTTTTCTTCATTTTTACTATTTTCTACATTGTACAATAATAGTGAAGACATCAAAACTATGAAATAACAGATATGGAATCATGTAGTAACCAAAAAATTGTTAAACAAATCAAAATATATTTTTATACTGTTGGAAAATCATTCCTCATCAAGCTGGTTGAGAGAATGACAGCTTTGCACGGTCTTGGAATCAAAGCAAAGGGTGGCTACTTTGAAGAATCTCAAATATAAATATATTTGATTTGTTTAACACTTTTTTTTAGTTGCAACATGATTCCATATCTGTTATTTCATAGTTGTGACGTCTTCACTATTATTATACAATGTAGACAATAGTCAAAATAAAGAAAAACCCTTGAATGAGTAGGTTTGTCCAAATTTTTTGACTGGTTGTTTGCTGCTATAACAGCCTCCACTCTTCTGGGAAGGTTTTCCACTAGATTGTGGCAGGCCAGTCAAGTTCTTCCACACCGATCTCGACAAACCAGTTATCTATGGACCTCGTTATGTGCACAAGGGCGTTGCCATGCTGGAACAGGAAGGGCTTTCCCCAAACTGTTGCCACAAAGTTGGAAGCACAGAAATGTCTGGAATGTCATTGTATGCTGTAGCATTAAGATTTCTCTTTACTGGAATTAAGCTCCTCCTCCACCAAACTTTACAGTTGGCACTATGCATTTGGCAGGTAGCATTCTCCTGGCACCCGCCAAACCCAGATTTGTACGCTGCATTGTCAGATGGTGAAGCGTGATTCTTTTGTCATCTATGCATAGTCACTTTAATAACTCTACCTACATGTACATATTACCTCAACTGACCTGTGCCCCCGCACATTGACTCTGTATCGGTATATAGTCTCGCTATTGTTATTTCACTGCTGCTCTTTAATTATTTGTGACTATTAAAATTTGATTTGTTTTGATCACTCGAGAGAACACGTTTCCACTGCTCCAGAGTCCAATGGCGGCGAGCTTTACACCACTCCAGCCGACACTTGGCATTGCGCTTGGTGATCTTAGGTTTGTGTGTGGCTGCTCGGCCATGGAAACCCATTTCATGAAGCTCCCGACGAACAGTTCTTGTGCTGACGTTGCATCCAGAGGCAGTTTGGAACTCGGTAGTGAGTGTTGCAACTGAGGACAGACAATTTTTATTTGCTTCAGCACTCGGCGGTCCCGTTTTGTGAGCTTGTGTGGCCTACCACTTTGCGGCTAAGCCATTGTTCCTCCCAGACATTTTCACGTCACAATAACAGCACTTGCAGTTGACCGGGGCAGGGCAGATATTTGACGAATTGACATGGAAAGGTGGCATCCTATGAAGGTGCCATGCTGAGGTCTTCAATAAGGCCATTCTACTGCCAATGTTAGTCTTTGGAGATTACATGACTGATTTTATACACCTGTCAGCAATGGGTGTGGCTGAAATAGCTAAATCCACTATTTTGAAGGTGTGTCCACATACTTTTGTATGAATAGTGTGTATACTTATAAAAAAAACAAATTTCTTTAGGATTTCTTGATTCTGATGTACAGTACCTTGTCTATTGATTGAAGTGAACCCCAGGGGAAGTTTGAACTTCACGACCTCTAGACCACGTAGCCAAGCAGAAAGGTGTGAACACAGTTTAAATATTAACAATGAAGGATTATTGAGTTTAGCCGTTCACTGACCAAGTCCCTATCTAGTAATGCTCACTCTCCTTCCAACCCCAAAGCCTACATCTCTTCTTTTGATCTCACCGATATGTAAAGTCTTCTAGGCGGCTAGACCGCTGTTATTCAAATGGAAAGGATCGGTCATAAAAAGTGGATTCATTTCAAAATAATGGGTCCATTCTTGAAACCGAGTGTCTAGCTTATCTAATTGTAACTGCCGTAAAGCCCTGAGAAACAAAGGAAAATACTAATTAGCCAGGAAGGACTGGTTTGAAATGAAGCACATAACTCTGTCTGAGGTGGAAACATCTGCAGGCGTCATGGCGTGTTGCAAGGGAATGGTGTTTTCTAAGACGTCTGCAGCATGTAAAGAAGTCTGCAGGATGAGGAAGGTATTGGGGTTAGTTTTTATATTAATTAAATCATTTTGGGGGGGGGGGGGGGGGGGGGTCTTCACGTTCTGAGAGAGTGTGTGGCTGAATTTAACAATTGATCTCTGACATTTGAAACAATCACTTTTTCTTGGTCTGGATGGAGAGGGTTTCCATTTTTAACTGCATTTCTTAAATTGGACTAAAGATGGTGGTTTAGCGATGGTCATAGGTGCATCTTTAATAAGAAAAGGAAGAACAGCTGCACTCCATTTGATGACTGCTGAAGAATGTTGGCAAAAATGTTGCCATTAAACACCAACATGTCAGAAAGTATTTGGAATTGTTCTTATTTTCGTGTTTTCTCCTTCCTCTGACATCATTTGTACTCTGCACCTTTGGAAGTTTGCTGGTTGTTCTTTGTACCATATTTTACAATTTAGTCATTTAGCAGAGGCTCTTAATCCAGTGAGACTTACATTCTTTTACATTTTTTAAAATTTAACTAGGCAAGTCAGTTAAGAACAAATTCTTATTTATAATGACGGCCTACCCCGGGCCAAACTCCAATCCGGACGATGCTGGGCCAATTGTGCTCTGCCCTATGGGACTCCCAATCACGGCCGGTTGTGATACTGCCTGGAATCTAACCAGTGTCTGTAGTGGCGCCTCTAGCACTGAGATGCAGTGCCTTAGACCGCTGTGCCACTCAGGGGCAAGATGAGTCAACCACACATCACAGGCATAGACTTTTCCTCAAAATGATTATCAGCAATGTGAGAGCTAAAAAAATAAACGTCTGTCACGTTCTGACCTTAGTTCCTTTGTGATGTCTTTGTTTTAGTATGGTCAGGGTGTGAGTTGGGTGGGCAGTCTATGTTATTTTTTCTATGAGTTGGTATTTCTGTGTTTGGCCTGGTATGGTTCTCAATCAGCGGCAGCTGTCAGTCGTTGTCTCTGATTGAGAACCATACTTAGGCAGCCTGTTTTCACCCTTGAGTTGTGGGTGATTATACTTTCTGTTTAGTGTGGTTTGCACATAACAGAGTTGTTTCGGTTGTGCTTTTTGTTTCTTTGTTTGATGTTATTCTGTTTAAATTAATAACATGAACAAGTACCACGCTGCGCTTTGGTCCTCACCTTCTTCCATCGACGACCGTTACAACGTCCCCTTTTCAGGACCCTGTCTTTCAAAGATACAGTGCCTTGCGAAAGTATTCGGCCCCCTTGAACTTTGCGACCTTTTGCCACATTTCAGGCTTCAAACATAAAGATATAAAACTGTATTTTTTTGTGAAGAATCAACAACAAGTGGGACACAATCATGAAGTGGAATGACATTTATTGGATATTTCAAACTTTTTTAACAAATCAAAAACTGAAAAATTGGGCGTGCAAAATTATTCAGCCCCTTTACTTTCAGTGCAGCAAACTCTCTCCAGAAGTTCAGTGAGGATCTCTGAATGATCCAATGTTGACCTAAATGACTAATGATGATAAATACAATCCACCTGTGTGTAATCAAGTCTCCGTATAAATGCACCTGCACTGTGATAGTCTCAGAGGTCCGTTAAAAGCGCAGAGAGCATCATGAAGAACAAGGAACACACCAGGCAGGTCCGAGATACTGTTGTGAAGAAGTTTAAAGCCGGATTTGGATACAAAAAGATTTCCCAAGCTTTAAACATCCCAAGGAGCACTGTGCAAGCGATAATATTGAAATGGAAGGAGTATCAGACCACTGCAAATCTACCAAGACCTGGCCGTCCCTCTAAAATTTCAGCTCATACAAGGAGAAGACTGATCAGAGATGCAGCCAAGAGGCCCATGATCACTCTGGATGAACTGCAGAGATCTACAGCTGAGGTGGGAGACTCTGTCCATAGGACAACAATTAGTTGTATATTGCACAAATCTGGCCTTTTTGGAAGAGTGGCAAGAAGAAAGCCATTTCTTAAAGATATCCATAAAAAGTGTTGTTTAAAGTTTGCCACAAGCCACCTGGGAGACACACCAAACATGTGGAAGAAGGTGCTCTGGTCAGATGAAACCAAAATGTAACTTTTTGGCAACAATGCAAAACGTTATGTTTGGCGTAAAAGCAACACAGCTGAACACACCATCCCCACTGTCAAACATGGTGGTGGCAGCATCATGGTTTGGGCCTGCTTTTCTTCAGCAGGGACAGGGAAGATGGTTAAAATTGATGGGAAGATGGATGGAGACAAATACAGGACCATTCTGGAAGAAAAGAAAAAGATTTGTCTTCCAACAAGACAAAGATCCAAAACATAAAGCAAAATCTACAATGGAATGGTTCAAAAATAAACATATCCAGGTGTTAGAATGGCCAAGTCAAAGTCCAGACCTGAATCCAATCGAGAATCTGTGGAAAGAACTGAAAACTGCTGTTCACAAATGCTCTCCATCCAACCTCACTGAGCTCGAGCTGTTTTGCAAGGAGGAATGGGAAAAAATGTCAGTCTCTCGATTTGCAAAACTGATAGAGACATACCCCAAGCGACTTACAGCTGTAATCGCAGCAAAAGGTGGCGCTACAAAGTATTAACTTAAGGGGGCTGAATAATTTTGCACGCCCAATTTTTCAGTTTTTGATTTGTTAAAAAAGTTTGAAATATCCAATAAATGTCGTTCCACTTCATGATTGTGTCCCACTTGTTGTTGATTCTTCACAAAAAAATACAGTTTTATATCTTTATGTTTGAAGCCTGAAATGTGGCAAAAGGTCGCAAAGTTCAAGGGGGCCGAATACTTTCGCAAGGCACTGTAATTAGTCAAAATCCAAGTAACTTCACAGATCTTCATTGTAAATGGTTTAAACACGGTTTCCCATGATTGTTCAATGAACCATAAACAATTAATGAACATGCACCTGTGGAACGGACGTTAAGACACTAACAGCTTGCAGACGGTAGGCAATTCAGGTCACAGTTATGAAAACTTAGGATACTAAAGAGGCTTTTCTACTGACTCTGAAAAACACCAAAAGAAAGATGCCCAGGATCCCTTCTCATCTGCGTGAATGTGCCTTAGGCATGCTGCGAGGAGACGTGAGGACTGCAGATGTGGCCAGGGCAATAAATTGCAATGTCCGTACTGTGAGATGCCTAAGACAGAGCTTCAGGGAGACAGGACGGACAGCTGATCGTCCTCGCAGTGCCAGACCACATGTAACACCTGCACAGGATCAGTACATCCGAACATCACACCTGCGGGACATGTACACGATGGCATCAACAAAAGCCCGAGTTACACCAGGAACGCACAATCGCTCCATCTGTGCTCAGACTGTCCGCAATATGCTGAGAGAGACTGGACTGAGGGCTTGTAGGCCTGTTGTAAGGCAGGTCCTCAACAGACATCACTGGCAACGTCATCTATGGGCATAAACCCACCGTCGCTGGACCAGACAGGACTGGCAAAAAGTGGTCTTCACTGTCGAGTCGCGGTTTTGTCTCACCAGGGGTGATGGTCGGATTCGTGTTTATCGTATAAGGAATGAGCGTTACACTGAGGCCTGTACTCTGGAGCGGGATTGATTGGGAGGTGGAGGGTCCGTCATGGTCTGGGGCGGTGTGTCCCACCATCATCGGACTGAGCATGTTGTCATTGCAGGCAATCTCAACGCTTTGCATTACAGGGGAGACATCCTCCATACCCTTCATGCAGGCTCATCCTGACATGACCCTCCAGCATGACAATGCCACCAGCCATGCTGCTCGTTTTGTGCGTGATTTCCTGCCAGTCCGCAATGTCAGTGTTCTGCCATGGCCAGCGAAGAGCCCAGATCTCAATCCCATTGAGCACATCTGGGAGCTGTTGGATCGGAGGGCGAGGGCTAGGGCCATTCCCCTCAGCAATGTCTGTGAACTTCCAAGGTGCCTTGGTGGAAGAGTGGGGTAACATCTCACATCAAGAACTGGCAAATCTGGTGTCGTCCTTGAGGATGAGATGCACTGCAATACTTAGTATCTGGTGTGGCCACCAGCTTTATTAACTGTTACTTTTAATCCCCCCTTTGTTCAGGGACACATTATTCCATTTCTGTTTGTCACATGTCTGTGGAACTTGTTCAGGTTATGTCTCGGTTGTTGAATCTTATGTTCATACAAATATTTACACATATACACATTTGACAGTGTGAGGACATTTCTTTTTTCTGAGTTTAGAAGGGGGTGAGGGGGTCAAGTACAAGTGTTGATTCATGAAAGTTTGAGAAGGGTGATTATTTAAGATAATATTTGAAGTATCCTATTTAATGTAGGGTTTCAATAGATGGGCAGGGACTCTGCTGTCCTAGCATTAGGGGGAAGCTGGTTTCACCATTGGGGTGCCAGGACAGAGAATATCTTGGACACGGCTGAGCTGGAGCTGCCCTCCTGTAGGGGTGGGAGGGTCAAGAGCCCGGAGGTGGCAGAATGTACTGCACAGGTTGGGGTGTAGGGTTTAGCATAACCTGAAGGCAGGGAGGGGCAGTGCCTCTTGCTGCTCCATTTGTCCATGGTCTTGTAGTGGATGCGAACTTCGTCGAAGCCAGTGGAATGTCCAGAGGAGTGGGGTGACATGGGAGATCTTGGGAAGGTTGAAAACCAGGTGGGCTGCACCATTCTGGATAAGTTGCAGGGGAATGATGGCACAAGCGGGAGCCCAGCCAACAGCCAGTTGTATTAGTCCAGACGGGATATGACACGTGCCTGGATTAGGACCTGCTTCACTTCCTGTGTTAGGTAGGGTCGTACTCTATGGATGTTGTAGAGCTTAAACCTGCAGGAGCGAGTCACTGATTTGATGTTTGCAGAGAACGACAGGGTGTTGTCCAGGGTCACGCCAAAGTTCTTTGCACTCTGGGAGGGCAACACTGTGGAGTTATCAACCATGATTGAGATTTCTTTGAGTGGGCAGGCCTTCCCCGGGAGGAAGAACAGCTCCGTCTTGTTGAGCTTGAGGTGGTGGGTCGACATCCAAGTTGATATATCAGCCTGGCATATAGAAATACTTGGGTGTCAGAAGGGGGAAGGAGTGTATTGGAGTGTTGTCCTCATAGCAATGATAGGAGAGACCATGTGAGGATATAACAGAGCTGAGTGACTTGGTGTATAGAGAGAAGAGGAAAGGGCCTAGGACTGAGCCCAGGGGGACACCAGTAGTGAGAGTATGTAGTGCAGACACAGATCCTTTCCACTTGGGGACGTGGAGATGATCAAACCTACTTTTTATCCTACATTACTTTTGAAACAAAAATCTCTCAAAATATTTTTCTCCTCTCCAAGTGTACTTGTCTTTTGGCCAATTGAATCATAACATTCTGAGGTTTTACTGACCTAGTGAAGCTTGAAATAGGAACACTAAACCGACATAGCAAAAGTAAATAGGTCACTCAAGCCCTGCACCACACTCATATCTCCCAGGCCATTCTTTGGTTTCTCTGTTCTGAGCAGAACGTTTTAGACATTCAAGGCAACCATGTATAAGGTTAAGGATGACTCCCTCTAAGAATAAAAAGTGAAGACAACAGTTCTATTCACATAGCCGCTGAACTTGAACCCTGATCTTAATTTTTTTGCTCCTAGATAAAATGAGGAACCAACAGAGCACAACAAAATGTCCTTGTAAAGGTGGTGAGACGAGACTTCTCCCAAAACATGAGTGTCTACTGACCCGTTTGTCCTTCTGTAATTGCTTCATGCAAAATACACAACTTTGCTCAAGGACATAGTCGAGCTTTCTTTATTTCTCTGCCCTCCTCTGCCTCTTATAGCGGACTGTGGGAACAGGTTAAGAATAAGCGTATCCCTAACAACATTACTTAGAATAGCCAAGCAGTTTGTTAGCCAATAGCCAAGCAGTTTGCTGGTCATCATGTAACCATTATTTTATTTCATGACTCACTAGGTGTGCTGGTTTTTATAAATATATATAATATTTATAAATATTTATAAATATATATATAAATAAAATAAATAAATAAAATATGTTTTATTGTCACAGTGAAATGTTGTTTTACGGGTTCAGCCATAGTAGTACGGTGCCCCTTGAGCAAATGTAGGGTTAACTGCCTTGTTCAGGGGCAGAACGACAGATTTTTACATTGGCAGCTCGGGTCTGGCTCAACGCTCTAACTACTAGGCTACCTGCCGCCTGTGATGTCAGTATTGCCCTATTACTAGGGGAAAGAGCACAACTAAATCTTTCATAATTTTGTGAATAGCTGATAGATTTTCAGCCATTTCATTTCATCCTTTTCCCGTAAAGGGGTTTTATAATTCAACGCTCTTATACAAGAATCGGCAACTTGGAGCATTGCATGACATTAAAAGAGCATTAGGCCTACTTCTTATTCGAAATGTAGATGTAGATCTGCTATTGGAGCCTTGTTAGTATGCTATGTGGTGAACTCATCTTTGTATGGTCATGGTAGCAATAGTCTCATTGTGCAATTTGAAAACGCTAATATTTGAGGGTCTGTTCATTAGTCAACATTAACCTGGGTTGGGGTCATGGTTTTAGGTCATGGTTGGTATGTGCTGCCTGCTTCCTCTTTGAAAATATCTCTGAAATATTAAAGGTGAAATCTGTAGTTGCTACATCCATTTTTGGACTTATAAATTAATGATTTGCCCATGGATTCTTGAATAATATAACTTAATTCCTCATGAGCGAACTGTGACACCCTGTCAGAACCCAGAAGATAAGCTTGTTTTACTCCAATGTTTGTAAACATTGTACATATAAAGAAACACTAAACATGGTTAAAACGATAATTTTGATATCATGGATGGTCAGTCATTGCATCCATAGCTTTGTCTATGAAATTGAGGTGATACATTTCTCCAGGCCCACCCCTCTGCTTTTTTTTACCAAAACCAAGATGGGGTGTCTACTTTCTTTCCACTGCAGATTGGCCCTTTAAGTATTTGACCTGTAAATAAAAAATGGGAAAGGGAAAGCGTAATACGGTGTCACAAATACTGACTTTTTTATTTTTTATATTTTTTTTATTTTACCCCTTTTTCTCCCCAATTTCGTGGTATCCAATTGTTAGTAGCTACTATCTTGTCTCATCTCTACATCTCCCGTATGGGCTCAGGAGAGACGAAGGTTGAAAGTCATGCGTCCTCCGATACACAACCCGCACTGCTTCTTAACACAGCACGCATCCAACCCGGAAGCCAGCCCCACCAATGTGTCGGAGGAAACACCGTGCACCTGGCAACCTTGGTTAGCGTGCACTGCGCCCGGCCCGCCACAGGAGTCGCTGGTGCGCGATGAGACAAGGATATCCCTACCGGCCAAACCCTCCCTAACCCGGACGACGCTAGGCCAATTGTGCGTCGCCCCACGGACCTCCCGGTCGCAGCCGGTTACGACAGAGCATGGGCGCGAACCCAGAGTCTCTGGTGGAACAGCTGGCGCTGCAGTACAGCACCACTGCGCCACCCGGGAGGCCCACAAATACTGACTTAACAAGGTCACAGGGAATTTAAAATGGCCGTCCTGAATGCTGCCAATCATTTAAATGTTTACATTTTAGTCATTTATAAGACATTCTTAACCCTAATTGCTCTTTTGTAAGTCGCTCTGGAAAAGTGCCTTGCTCAAGGGCACATCATGTGACTATTTTTCTCCAGACATAGTGCTTTGCATTCAGGCAAAAGAGTTACATTTTTGTCTCATGAAACCACATAATCTATTGCCTAATGCTCTCGAGTCTTTCACGTTCCTTTTTGCAAACTCCAGGCATGCTGTCATGTGCCTTTTTTCTCAGGAGTGGCTTCCATCTGTCCACTACCCCATAAAGCCAAGATTGGTAAACTGCTGAGACTGTTGTCCTTCTGGCAGGTTCTCCCATCTCAGCCAAGGAACTCTGTAGTTCTGTCAAAGTGGTCATTGGGTTCTTGGTCACATCCCTGACCAATGTAATGTTGTTATTGTTTATTGGGGGGTAGATCAGCTTTAATATTGCAGATAGATTGTACTGTAGCCTCCATCAATATAATTGCCTGCATAATTTCCAATCCCCTATATCGCTTTGTTGCTCTCTCTCTTTTATATGTATATATATATATATATATATATATATATATATATATATATATATATATATATATATATATAAATATATACACTGCTCAAAAAAATTAAGGGAACACTCAGATAACACATCCTAGATTTGAATGAATGAAATATTCTTATTAAATACTTTTTTCTTTACATAGTTGAATGTGCTGACAACCAAATCACACAAAAATTATCAATGGAAATCAAATGTATCAACCCATGGAGGTCTGGATTTGGAGTCACACTCAAAATTAAAGTGGAAAACCACACTACAGGCTGATCCAACTTTGATGTAATGTCCTTAAAACAAGTCAAAATGAGGCTCAGAAGTGTGTGTGGCCTCCACGTGCCTGTATGACCTCCCTACAACGCCTGGGCATGCTCCTGATGAGGTGGCGGATGGTCTCCTGAGGGCTCTCCTCCCAGACCTGGACTAAAGCATCCGCCAACTCCTGGACAGTCTGTGGTGCAACGTGGCGTTGGTGGATGGAGCGAGACATGATGTACCAGATGTGCTCAATTGGATTCAGGTCTTGGAACGGGCGGGCCAAAAATTCCTCAAACGTATTATACACCATTTTTAAGATGAACATCTTGTAAATCCAGCCACAGTGTCCGATTTCAAATAGGCTTTACGGCGAAAGCACACCACACGATTATGTTAGGTCAGCGCCTAGTCACAGAAAATCATACAGCCATTTTCCAGCCAAGGAGAGGGCTCACAAAAGTCAGAAATAGCTATTTAAATTAATCACTAACCTTTGATGATCTTCATCAAAGGGCACTCACGGGACTTCATGTGACACAATAAATGTGTGTTTTGTTCGATAATGTCCCTCTTTATGACCAAAAACCTCCTTTTTGTTTGCGCGTTTAGTCCAGTAATCCGAATGCGCAAGGTGCGGGCACTAAGTCCAGACGAAAAGTTTAAAAAAATAGTACAATAAAATTTTGTAGAAACATGTCAAACGATGTTTAAAATCAATCCTCAGGTTGTTTTTGTCATAAATAATCAATAATATTTCAACCGGACAAAAGCTTTGTCAATAGAAAAGGAGAAACAAGAAAGGCTCGCTCCCGATCACACGCTTGTCTCATGTCTGGAAATGTCCACTGTCCACTCATTGAAAGTAGCGTATCTCCCTCATTTTTCAGAGTAAAAGCCTGAAACAATGCCTAAAGACTGGCCTAAAGACTGGGTCCTAAGTCTTTGTATGGTGGATAGGCTTTCAATGGAAAAACAGCCTTTCAAAATAATTGTACTTCCTGGTTGGATTTTCCTCGGGTTTTCACCTGCCATATCAGTTCTGTTATACTCAGACATTATTTTAACGGTTTTGGAATCTTTAGAGTGTTTTCTCTCCAAATCTAGTAATTATATGCATATCCTAGCTTATGTGCCTGAGTAGCAGGCAGTTTAATTTGGGCACACTTTTCATCCGGAGGTGAAAATACTGCCCCCTGCCCAAGACAGGTTAAACACTGTTTCCCATGCTTGTTCAGTGAACCATAAACAATTAATGAACATGCACCTGTGGAACGGTCGTTAAGACACTAACAGCTTACAGACGGTAGGCAATTAAGGTCACAGTTATGAAAACTTAGGACACTAAAGAGGCTTTTCTACTGACTCTGAAAAACACCAAAAGAAAGATGCCCAGGGTCCCTGCTCATCTGCGTGAATGTGCCTTAGGCATGCTGCAAGGAGGCGTGAGGACTGCAGATGTGGCCAGGGCAATAAATTGCAATGTCCGTACTGTGAGATGCCTAAGACAGAGCTATAGGGAGACAGGACGGACAGCTGATCGTCCTCACATCGTCCTCGCAGTAACACCTGCACAGGATCGGTACTTCCGAACATCACACCTGCGGGACAGGTACAGGATGGCATCAACAACAGCCCGAGTTACACCAGGAACGCACAATCGCTCCATCAGTGCTCAGACTATCCACAATAGGCTGAGAGGGGCTGGCCTGAGAGCTTGTAGGCCTGTTGTAAGGCAGGTCCTCACCAGAGGCAACAATATCGTCTGTGGGCACAAACCCACCGTCGCTGGACCAGACAGGACTGGCAAAAAGTGTTCTTCACTGACGAGTCGCGGTTTTGTCTCGCCAGGGGTGATGGTCGGATTCGTGTTTATCGTCTAAGGAATGAGCGTTACACTGAGGCCTGTACTCTGGAGCGGGATTGATTGGGAGGTGGAGGGTCCGTCATGGTCTGGGGCGGTGTGTCCCACCATCATCAGACTGAGCTTATTGTCATTGCAGGGAATCTCAACGTTTTGCGTTACAGGGGAGACATCCTCCTCATGTGGTACCCTTCATGCAGGCTCATCCTGACATGACCCTCCAGCATGACAATGCCACCAGCCATACTGCTCTTTTTGTGTGTGATTTCCTGCAAGACAGGAATGTCAGTGTCCTGCCATGGCCAGCGAAGAGCCCGGACCTCAATCCTATTGAGCACGTCTGGGACCTGTTGGATCAGAGGGTGAGGGCTTGGGCCATTCCCCTCAGAAATGTCTGTGAACTTGCAGGTGCCTTGGTGGAAGAGTAGGGTAACATCTCACAGCAAGAACTGGCAAATCTGGTGCAGTCTATATACCTATATACATTTTACAGACTCAGTATATTTAACTTTTGTTCTCTTGTTGTTATTAGTCCCAACCTTCAGCTCCGTTCAATCCCTCCCATCTCCCTTAACACCATCCATATTGGATTTCTGTTTGCCATTTTTTTTCAACTGTGCTGTGATGCTTCATAAAATTTCGGAACCTTTCTATTCTCATAGTTTCTACAGATTGTAAATTAAATACATTTTTTGGCTATAACTATTATATTATTGAGCGATTTGACTATGACTTTTCAAATCACCAAGTTATTGCTAATTCTTCAGCCATTCCTGGACATGTGACCAAAACAAGATCCACAGACAGTTCCTTAGACTTCATGGTATAGTTTCTGCTCTGACATGCACTGTCGACTGTGCAACCTTATATAGACATTTCCAAACTATTGAATTGGCCGGAAGTGCACTCCAGTCAAGTTGTAGTGACATCTCAAGGATGATCAAAGGAAATTGGATGCACCTGAGCTCAATTTGGAGTTTCATAGCAAAGGTGTGTGAATACTTATGTAAATGAGCTGTTTCGGAATTTCACTTTCAAAAAATGTGCTAATATATTTTCAAATTGGGCTATTGTGTGTAGATGGGTGATTTTAATATTTGAATTACATTTTCTAAATGTAGAATAAGTCAAGGGGTATGGATGCTTTCTGAAGTCACTGTAGGCCTATAGGGCTCTGGTTAAAAGTTGTGCACTATATAGGGAATAGAATGCCATTTGGGACATAACCATAGAGAGATGTTCATCACTATCCCTTTAAAAATGGATGAATAAATAGAAAGCGTTGTGAACAAGTGAGGTAGATGTAACGTTGTGCTCTGGGATATGTTCCCCTCCATCACTCCATATGATGATTTCTGCGGAAGGAGGCAAGGAGCCGTTGTGCATTGTAGCACAGATTAACGTTAACGCGTTACTGTTATTGCTGATGGCGATGCTAAAGTCTTTGACGAAGGGAGACACGTTAGACCTATTTCTGCGTTCGTTCTCTTTTGATTGGCGGGTAGAAGAAGAGCGTTATATGACACATTAGGGTGGGTGTGTGGGCGGGTGCACATGTACACAATGTGTGTTATTAACAGTGGCTGTATACGTTTAAGTATGATGTGCACGTATGTTTTGTGAGCAGGCAAAAGTACTATAGGGCGTCATTAAATGTTCATTACGATTAGGGAAAACGATGCCTCTGTGCCTCCTGTTAGTTTGATTAAATAGGATGCTTGTCAAGATAGTCTTTATTGATGGAGTAGCCCCACAGCAGTCGACGGATACCTAGGGATCTTAAAAACACTCCAACACACTGTTTGTTGGAGAGAATAAAGCCTTGAAACTGTTTTTTTTTTTACCACTAGAAAAAAAATATATATATTTACTCAGATAGCGGGATACTTGTTTGTTGTTGAATGCCACTGAATGTGTTTCACTGCTGATGTGTAATTCTTACCCTTTAATCAAGGACTTATTTAGACCTGGAACACCAGGTGGGTGTTAATTATCAGGTAGAACAGAAAAGCAGCAGTAGTCCAGACCTCTGGACCTCCAGGCTGGATATAAATACCCCTACCATAGGCTTACACATGGTCAACGTAACATGCTTCACACTTACACAAAAGCCCCTGTACTACTTCATTTACTTTTTAAGGTATTTTCTAACTTTATGGAACAGCTAGAGAGAGAGAGAGAGAGAGAGGATGGCAGTGGGAAATGATGCAGAGAGATTGTGTCAAATGGTAGTAGGTTGTCACTGTAGACAGTTGTGCCAGAGGCTGCAGCATTACCGCTAGACCAGCCAGGCCACACAAAAAGGACCCTGTTTTCATCCTGTATTATCCCCCTTTATTGTAGGATGGTATCAGCATCGTCGATCATGCTTGTCACTTTTGCTGCACTTAACTATTTGTAGAAGAGCAAACGCCTGCTTCATGATTGCATTTGGAATGGATTGCCGCATCAGAGTGGATATGGGAACTAACCTCTATTCTCCAGAGAGCTAGGTTTCCCTAGGGTTCTACCTCCTATATCCTGGGGCCCACTAAGACACAAGATAATGGCCACAGAGGTGAGAGTTAAAGGGACAGCTCCCTTTATAAGAGGAAGTGTGTGTTATTGTTGTCTTCCTCGTGTGTGTGTGTGTGTGTGTGTGTGTGTGTGTGTGTGTGTGTGTGTGTGTGTGTGTGTGTGTGTGTGTGTGTGTGTGTGTGTGTGTGTGTGTGTGTGTGTGTGTGTGTGTGTGTGTGTGTGTCATTGATTAGCCTGCCCTCTCCCACTGTTTGCTGGAGTGTTATGAGGCCTGACCTTTCCATCCTGGCCCTAACCATTTACAGCTAAGCTTAGACCACACAGTCATAAGATGCTTGTTTATAAATGCAATCAGGGAGAGCAGGGGAGGGAGGAGAGTGGAGGTAGAGGTGGGCTTTAGCTGAAATGATTGATGAGCATATCATGGGGGATTGTAATGATGCAGGGGGGTGTGTTTGTTTGTGTGTGTGTGGTGGGGGTAGGGGTGTGTGTTTGTAGATCTGCCTACGGTGTGTTTGCCTTTGTGATAGCTAAGGTGTAAGTGGGGGGGAGGGGGCTGTGTGTAGAATCAAACCCTTAACCCAAGACCTCAGGGAAACAAGATCATAAGAGAATCCTTAATGTGTATCTGCGCTTGTGGTGTACAGGTCAGCTGTTTGGTCACCCACCCCTGCAATTGCTAATAACCCATCCATAACTGCCCGACTTTGTGATGATTTGTTGTCGGGGTGCAGGATTTTCTTTTGCCTAAATGTTTCTGCTTATAATTTCCGCCATTTTGGTAGACTATTTGTTAGTCAACTTGTCTATAATTAGATACATGCAGCATATCTTCTGTGATTATGTTGCCCTAGAAGATTAAATAAAGCCTTGCTCACCAGAATGTCATAAATCAACAATATTCAACAAAATCGACAAAAGCTTTGACAAAGGCCTTGAGGACAATACGTAAAGCTTAATAAAGAACAGTAAAACTGGTAAGAGCAGTGTGGGTTTGTCTTTCCTAAATCGATAGAATGAAATTAATGCTTCAATCTTCACAGAACAAAAATATAAACGCAACATGTAAAGTGTTGGTCCCATGTTTCTTGAACTGAAATAAAAGATCCCAGAAACTTTCCATACGCACAAATATTTATTTCAAATGTTGTGTACAAATTTGTTTTTATCCCTGACAGGTGTGGCATATCAAGAAGCTAATTAAACAACATGATAATTACACAGGTGCACCTTGTGCTGGAGACAATAAAATGTCAATCTAAAATGTGCAGTTTTGTCATTTCAACACATTTCCACAGATGTCTCAAGTTTTGAGGGAGTGCACAATTGGCATGCTGACTGCCGGGAATGTCCACCAGAGCTGTTGCCAGAATGTTCATTTTTCTACCATAAGCCAAGCATCGTTTAGAAAATGTGGCAGGACAACCAACCGGTCTCAAATGCAGAACATGTGTATTGGGTCGTGTTGGCAACGGGTTGGCTGATGTCAACGTTGTGAACAGAGTGCCCCCATGGTGGCAGTGTGGTTATGGTATCGGCAGGCAAAAGCTACGAACAACAAATACAATTGCATTTTATCGATGGCGATTTGAATGCACATAAATACCGTGAGGAGATCCTGAGGCCCATTGTAAGGCCTTTTTTTTAAAAGTCTCTGTGACCAACAAATGCATATCTGCTTTCCCAGTCATGTGACATTTTTATGTATTTTTATTTATCTGTTATTTTACTAGGTAAGTTGACTGAGAACACATTCTCTTTTACAGCAATGACCTGGGGAATAGTTACAGGGGAGAGGAGGGGGATGATTGGGCCAATTGTAAACTGGGGATTAATTAGGTGACCGTGATGGTTTGAGGGCCAGATTGGGAATTTAGCCAGGACACTGGGGTTAACACCCCTACTCTTACGATAAGTGCCATGGGATCTTTAATGACCTTAGAGAGTCAGGACACCCGTTTAATATCCCATCCGAAAGACGGCACCCTACACAGGGCAGTGTCCCCAATCACTGCCCTGGGGCATTGGGATATTTTTTAGACCAGAGGAAAGAGTGCCTCCTACTGGCCCTCCAACACCACTTCCAGCAGCATCTGGTCTCCTATCCAGGGACTGACTACGACCAACCAAATCCATAGATTAGGGCTTTTTTTGTTTGGACAGATTTCGTCATATGAAGTGTAACTCAGTCAAATCTTTGATATTTTAGCATGTTGCGTTTTATATTTTTGTTCAGTATAGTTGACATCAGTAAAGTTTTCTGTCATCTCTGCTTCTTTTGCGGAGCAAACATTACTGGCCCTCCCGTATCTTTATTTTAGTCTCTCCATTTCGCAGCTTTTCTTCTATTGAAAAACACCGACACTGTCCTTTTTTCCTCTGTAGATTGACATGTACTTTTTCTGCCCATTCCCAAAAGCATTTGGCGATTAGCGTGTAGGCTGTTTGGCACGCACGCGTACACTTAGGCCCTAAAGCTTATAGGCTTACACACTAATGCCAGATAGCCTAAAAATAATGGAAAAAACATAAATGTAGCCTATAAATAAATAAGTTGTACACAAACTATACATTTAGACATTTTTTTATGAATTGTTTTCTCTTTATTCAACCCACCTGGCACCCATCTGACCTTAATCCACAGAATATTTCATGACTCTAAAACCGCCCGCCCCACAGCTATAACCACGGGGACTGCGGGTTGAACCCACACATCACTAATCCGCTTCGCGGGGAGACAAAGAAAAACAATGTCATATTTACGACACCATTGTCTTCCTTCTCCCCCCTCTGGAATCACACAGCTACAATTATGTTATTGACTTGTTATGCAGAAATGCTTGGTATGTACACAAACACATTTTAAATACTTTTTTGAATCCACAAATTACATTACATCATAAATTATTTTTAAAGGTTGTTGATGCAAGGACACTTAATGAAACAAAAAGCACCTTCTCCCCCACACAGCTAGGCTTCCCCATAACGGCTGAAACACAGCAGTACCTTCTCCTCCACACAGCTAGGCTCCCCCATAACGGCTGAAACACAGCAGTACCTTCTCCTCCACACAGCTAGGCTCCTCCATAACGGCTGAAACAAAGCAGTACCTTCTCCTCCACACAGCTAGTCTCCTCCATAACGGCTGAAACACAGCAGTACCTTCTCCTCCACACAGCTAGTCTCCTCCATAAAGGCTGAAACACCTTCTCCTCCACACAGCTAGCCTCCTGCATTAGGGTACCTAGTCAGTTGTTATGCACCACTCTTAGGCTGGCATGCAATCTGAAGGCCATGTACCCTAGGTCTTTGTATGAACTGCAACCATTAACAACATGTCAAACAGACTCCATTACATTTAACTCAGGGTGTAAAATACAGAAGGGATCATGGTTTTCAGGGTACCAGAGTATAAGGTTGTATTTTGTTGGTAGAACTTGCAGCCTCACCTTAACAGTAAAGGTGAGCATGTCCTCACCAGTGGCAACATTCTGGTACATGGAATGGGAGACAAAGTGGTCAGCCCAGTGCAGAGCACCAAGTTTCCTCTGCAGCCTCAGGCCAGTCCAGTGCTGCTCTAGCTACATCCATCTGATACCGAGGAGTGTAGTCCTCGATTTAGGATGAGATGGTCCATCATGGATGACAGAAGCCTCCACAACAACACAAGGGGTCTGCAACAACTGCATCAGAGGCAGTCGCGCACATACAGTCACACACACAGCTGGAAATGGATGCCTGTGTACTTAGCTGTGGGAGTTCCTAGCTGTGGGAGTTCCTAGCTGTGGGAGTTCCTAGCTGTGGGAGTCTGCCAGCTCCTCAGTAGAAACTGAGCCTGCACAACCAAGCCACACCTGCCAGATCCAATTGATCCAGTTTGATCCATCTCCTCCTAAACTGACACTGGAGATAGGAACGATTGAACCCCTCTGAGTGTTTTTTTGCTGACCCTGAAATAAATTAGCCTCTTAGACATAAATGTAGCGTGACTGAATAAACAAAGAAAATACATTGCTCAGAATCTATTTTTTTCTCTTTCTCTATCCCTATTCCATTTTGAAGGTTGTTATTTCTCCCGCAACACTTTTTTTTTTCTTGGTTTACTGATTCTCTTTCTTTCATCTCTCTTGCTATAGAATCGTCATCGTCTGTGATCGTTTTTATGGATACCACGACAACGCGGACTACAACGCGCCCGGCGACGGTTTCCATGACGACCACGCCAACAACCAGCTCCACCACAACCACCAGGGCCTCTGCGACGACCCCCGTTGCCCAGCGACCGCGCACCATCTCGACTACTCTGACGCCGCCATTGCCGCCAGCAGAGGGCAATATCCCCGAGGGCAACACAAGGTCGTCCCCGTCCTCCAAGCTCCCCAACGTCGGCATTGAGTACTGTAACCCCATGATCATGTCAGACGTGTCCTGGCCCAAGACCAGACAGGGACTGGTGACCAGGCAACCATGCCCAACTGGAACAATAGGTAATGGGTTTGTTCTACTTAATACTGTGGTTAGCCTGCAGCAGGATGGCATTTATTGTCATGAATCTTGACCTAGAGGCGTCTCTGCAGAATGGTGACTAGCTAGCACACCCACAAAGTTGTAAAATCAATCTAACCTTAACCAGACTGCTAGCCCTAATGCTTAACTCTAACCTTAAGTTAAGACCAAAATGTCATTTTTTGTTTTCATTCATTTTTATGATATAGCCAATTTTGACTTTGCAGCTTGCCCATCTAGCGGAAATCGCTCAGTTCTGCCTCCAGGACAAGATTCATGACAATAAACGTCAACCTGCTACCCTGCGTCTGAAATTACATATTCACTGGGACCTGGTAAAAGTACATAGACCACTATAGGCCTACGCTATGGTCATGTACAGTTGGTAGTTGTCAAATATAGCAACTCACTATCCGGGGTTGAATTATCTGACAGTGCAACAAACATGTCAGTTTAATTGTCATATGTGTTGCATATGTTTACGTGAATTATGGCATCAAACAACTGCTTAAAGCACTGTGTAGTACAGGCAACGTAGGGAATGTCTGAAGTATCGCCAAAATGGATTAGTGATCCCTGCGGGAATCAAACCCACAACCTTTCTATCGCCATGCTTTTACCAACTAAACCCACTGTATGGATATTGAACATTATGCATAAGGATGCCAATGGCCACGAGTCTGGCCCTCAGAGACAAACCAGAATCCTCTGCGAGCTCCTGAATTGGCCCCCCAGGAATGAAGCTGATGATAAAAGACAGAGCTTTCCCCTTAAATCTGATCTTTCTCACTGGGGGTGAATTTCCAAACGTAGTCATGCAGTTAACTCAATTAATCCTGAAACCCCCCCCCCCCCCCCTTCAGTTTCCCCGTAATTTGTCGTCAAACACATTCTGCCGTTGATTTTCTCAACTCTGTACGGCTACCAATATTCAACTCATTATGAAAGCATATTGAAGTGTGACGTTTGGCTCGCCTGAATGTTTCCCTGAATGTTTTCCTGAAGGTTATTTGCAGAAATGTTCTGTTGTTTGCATGTATCCTCCCATGCCTTATGTTCGACTCGCTGAGAGTAGAGAAGCTAAAGATGGCAACGGTACAGGACGTATGGAACCAAGACGTGGAATCCTCCCCTACGCTTCTGCAATCCCAGGAAACAATTAGCCAAATTAATTAACACTAAAGTGTTGTTGTGTGTGTGCTCTTTAACGAGGACCAGGCGCTTACTGTAGTTCGTAAGGCACCACGTCACTCGTTTCTTCGTCTCCTCCAGTTGGCTCAGGTCAAAATGAATGGATACCAACATATTAAGATCCAAGAAGGTCAAGCGCCTCTGATATTAAGTGAAATACTATTGACTTCAAAACTAAGCATTGATCTACATGGAGAGAGTGATATCAAAGAGAGATGGAAGAAATGCATGTGAATGTTGCCATTAGAATCCGTATCAATGTATTAGAAGATTTGTGTTGTAACATGGCGCCCACGTTGGCAAGGGTGTCAGTGGTTGTGTCCCAGTGCTGCTCAGGGCCCGTATTCACAAAGTATCAACATTGAAGTGCTGAAATAGGGTCAGTTTTGCTGTTTAGATCATAATGAATAAGATTATATGGAAAGGAGTGGGTCCTGATCCTAGATCAGCGCTACTATTTTTAAGATACGTTTTGATCACAAGCCCAGAAGTATTGCAACCAGGTTTGGGGACGGTCTTGTCTCTCGCCGCCTTTTCATCATTACCTGGCGACACCAGTCCCCGCGGCGTGGCCTCTCGAACGCCTCTGGCGTACGGCACAACAAGAGGGACACAAAACCACCGAAGTAGAGGACGGCTTTGAGTTTCCTCACAGGCTGTCTTAGAAAGTTCCTTGAATCCCTACCATATATCTTTCTCTCCAACATTCTCTCCCTCTCTCCATCTTTTCTGTCTTTCTCTCCCTCTGTTTTTCTCTCTCTATCATTCTCTCTCCATCTTTTTCTCCCTCTGTCTCTCTCACTCTATTGTTGTATCTCCATCTTTATCTCTCACTCTGTCAGGTTGAGGCCTATCTGATAAACCCATCAAACGTTAGGAAGTCCAAGGAGGACTGGGAAGGAAATTGTGTGTCAGTCAAAGTTGATATCAGTTAATGTTAGCAGTCTGTCTCCCCCTCCTCTCTATATCCCATGGACATGTACCAATTGGAGACTAGTGTTTTTCTTCCCCAGTCATGGAGTTGATAGTTTTAAAAAAATACCCAATTGCAGTTTATACACAGATTGAATATAAACACTATCAATGGCATAGCCCACATGTCCTGTTTTCCTCTATCTGTACCCCTTTAAAATGCAGTGCATCCCAAATGGCACCCTATTCCCTTCATAGTGCACTACTTTTGACTAGGGCCCATAGGGGAGTGTGAGTTTATATAGACGCAATCACCGCTTATACGCAGAGTTAGTAAAAGCACTGATAGGGGCGTAGTCCCATTTTTAACGGACCCTTTTTCAGAAGCCCTGTGTGACCCAAAGGCCACACACACACGTCGCTCCACATCCTCGTCAGTACCAGTCGTCTCCCTCAGGCAGCATTAATTGACCTTTCGTAACGAACTCCAGGATTTCCGACTTAATTGGAACACAGTTTGGTGTATTTTTGCCAGGGGTTCAACTGTCGCACCCGTTTAACACATGCGGAGGTGCGCTGACTCTTAATTACTAGATTCACACACTATCCAATATACCTCTGTAGGCCCTGAAGTGCTACCACAAAAATAAATGACTTAATTTAACACGTAGATGACTTAATTTAACATGTAGATGATTTAATTGAACGTGTTGATGATAAAACCAGTCGATTACATTCATTTGTAACATCCCCAAATATATTTATTTTAACATTAAGTTGAATTGGGTTTTAAGGACATGGTAGTTTGATTGGGAAATTTATATTTCGGGGGCAAAGTCGTGGCATGCACATTCATACGGACAAACACCAACAGATTGTATGAGGATGAACAATGAAAATACAGACAAAGCAGTTGTGAGAAACAGTCGTTTCGAAGCACGTGTCTCACAGTGGAATAGTTTTTTTTTACCCTGGGGGACTGTTGGGTAACTGAAGCATGGTCTTCAGATTAGTGTTGAACCCCAATTCTGCCCTCCACTCTCCCCCTCCAGACATACGTTCAGGGGACCAACCTTTTGTTTTCTTACCAACATGGTAATTGTCATTGGTAGCATAGCGTTAATCTCCAGGGATAGCTTTGATATATGCTCTATTGCCTCTAACTCTGAGTGTTGTTTTCTTCCACAGGCGTGGCCATGTATCTGTGTATGGGGCCCGAAGGATACTGGGACCCCCAAGGGCCCGACCTCAGCAACTGTACGTCCCCGTGGGTCAATGTCATCACCCAGAAGGTAATGAGTCCCTACTTACAGACGCACGCACACTCGCGCATGGACACACACTTCGCGCTTGGCAATTCACACTTGTTCACTTGGCAACAATGGAAACTTCTTCGACCAAGGGGATTCAACGCCCATCCTCCCATCCTCTAGGACAGGGCCACTGTGTTCCACTGGTTTTCTTTGTCGCTGCTGAGAAGAACATAGTCAATTCATGTCCACTCACTATAGACCCAGTTGAAAGCAGCTGTCTTAAAACGCTTTCCTCCCTACTGCATTGAGTTCACAATGTTGGCCAATACACCCACTACCCAGTTGTGCCATTTTCTTTAGGCCCAGAGGGTTCTATCTCATTCCCCGGACAAGAGTTACTCGAAGAACTCCACGCATTCTGTGTTTAAATCTATAATGGAGTGGCACTCACAGAATATGTGGTTATTGCGGCTACAGCAGTAGCACTAGTAGTACTAGTAGCATCACTATCCCTGTTTATGAAATGCATCGGATCTCAAAAAACTCGCAGGAGCCCGAGGCATGCGGGCAATAACACTTATAATCCACTCCAGAGCGGCAAATCGCAGCCGCTTAACCAAACAGTGCTTTGTGGATATGGATTCACAGGTGGCTGAGGTAAAGAGAGAGAGGGAGGTAAAGAGAGAGAGGGAGGTAAAGAGAGAGAGGGAGGTAAAGAGAGAGAGGGAGGTAAAGAGAGAGAGGGAGGTAAAGAGAGAGAGGGAGGTAAAGAGAGAGAGGGAGGTAAAGAGAGAGAGGGAGGTAAAGAGAGAGAGGGAGGTAAAGAGAGAGAGGGAGGTAAAGAGAGAGAGGGAGGTAAAGAGAGAGAGAGAGGTAAAGAGAGAGAGAGGTAAAGAGAGAGAGAGAGGTAAAGAGAGAGAGAGCGGTAAAGAGAGAGGTAGAGGGAGGTAAAGAGAGAGAGAGAGGGAGGTAAAGAGGTAGAGAGGGAGGTAAAGAGGTAGAGAGGGAGGTAAAGAGGTAGAGAGGGAGGTAAAGAGAGAGAGAGAGAGAGAGAGAGAGAGAGGGGAGGTAAAGAGAGAGAGGTAACAAGAGAGAGAGAGGTAAAGAGAGGTAAAGAGAGAGAGGTAAAGAGAGGTAAAGAGAGGTAAAGAGAAGTAGAGGGAGGTAAAGAGAGAGAGGGAGGTAAAGAGAGAGAGGGAGGTAAAGAGAGAGAGGGAGGTAAAGAGAGAGAGAGAGGTAAAGAGAGAGAGAGAGGTAAAGAGAGAGAGAGAGGTAAAGAGAGAGAGAGAGGTAAAGAGAGAGGTAAAGAGAGAGGTAAAGAGAGAGGTAAAGAGAGGTAAAGAGAGAGGTAAAGAGAGGTAAAGAGAGAGGTAAAGAGAGGTAAAGAGAGAGAGAGAGAGAGGGAGGTAAAGAGGTAGAGAGGGAGGTAAAGAGGTAGAGAGGGAGGTAAAGAGAGAGAGAGAGAGGGGGAGGTAAAGAGAGAGAGAGGGTAAAGAGAGGGAGAGGGAGGTAAAGAGAGAGAGGTAAAGAGAGGTAAAGAGAAGTAGAGGGAGGTAAAGAGAGAGAGGGAGGTAAAGAGAGAGAGGGAGGTAAAGAGAGAGAGGGAGGTAAAGAGGTAGAGAGGGAGGTAAAGAGGTAGAGAGGGAGGTAAAGAGGTAGAGAGGGAGGTAAAGAGAGAGAGAGAGAGAGGGAGGTAAAGAGAGAGAGAGGGTAAAGAGAGGGAGAGGGAGGTAAAGAGAGAGAGGTAGAGAGAGGTAAAGAGAAAGAGATGGAGGGAGGGAGCGAGAGAGAGTTAGGTATAAAGAGGGAGAGAGAGAGAGAGGGAGGTAAAGAGGGAGCGAGAGAGGGGGAGGTAAAGAGGGAGCGAGAGAGGGGGAGGTAAAGAGGGAGAGAGAGGGAGGTAAAGAGGGAGAGAGAGGGAGGTAAAGAGGGAGAGAGCGAGGTTGGTAAAGAGAGAGAGCGAGAGGTAAGGAGAGAGAGCGAGAGGTAGAGAGGTAGAGAGGTAGGTAGGTAAAGAGAGGGAGGGAGGTAAATAGAGAGGTAGGTAGGTAAAAAGAGAGGGAGGGAGGGAGGGAGGTAAAGCTAGAGAGAGGGAGGTAAAGCTAGAGAGAGGGAGGTAGAGAGTGAGAGAGAGGGAGGTAGAGAAGGGGAAAAAGAGAGATTGAGGAAAAGAGGTGGATAAAGAGAGTAGGAGGGAGGTTGAGAGAGAGGGAGGAAAAGAGAGAGGGAGGTAGGGAGGTAAAAAGAGAGAGAGAGAGGGAGGTAAAGATAAGGAGAGGGAGGTAAATAGAGAGGTAAAGAGAAAGAGAGGGAGGTAAAGAGAGGTAGGTAAAGAGAGAGATAAAGAGGGAGGATAAGAGGGAGCGAGAGAGGGAGGTAGAGGGAGCGAGAGAGAAGTAAAGAGGGAGGGAGTGAGAGAGAGGGAGGTAAAGATAAGGAGAGGGAGGTAGAGCGAGAGAGGTAGGGAGAGGGAGGTAGAGAGGTAAAGAGAGAGAGATTGGGAGGTAAAGAGAGAAGGTGGTAGAGAGGGGGAGAGGTAAAGAGAGGGAGGTATAGAAAGAGGGAGATGGAGGTAAAGAGAGGGAGAGGGATGTAGAGAGAGAGTTGTAAAAAGAGAGAGAGAGGTAGGGAGGTAAAGGGAGAGAGAGGGAGGTAGGGAGAGAGAGAGATGTAGAGAGAGAGAGAGAGGGAGGGAGGTAGAGAGAGAGGGAGGGAGAGAGAGAGGGGGTGAGGCAGGGAGAGAGAGCGAGAGGGAGGGAGGTAAGACAGAGGGATGTAAAAGAGAGAGAGAGGTAAAGAGAGATTGAGAGGGGGGTAGAGAGTGTGAGAGGGGGTAGAGAGAGCGAGGTAAAGAGAGAGTGAGAAGTAAAGAGAGAGTGAGAGGTAAAGAGAGAGAGAGGTAGGGAGAGAGCGAGCGAGAGGGAGGGAGGGAGAGAGCGAGAGGGAGGTAGAGAGAGAGCGAGAGGGAGGTAGAGAGAGAGAGAGCGAGAGGGAGAGAGGGAGAGAGAGAGAGAGGGAGGTAGAGAGAGAGCGAGTGAGAGAGATGGGGGTAGAGAGAGGGGGAGGTAGAGAGAGAGGGGGGAGGTATAGATAGTTAGAGGGGGGGTAGAGAGAGAGGGGGGGAGGGAGGGCGAGGTAGAACGAGAGGGGTAGAGAGAGGGAGAAGTAGAGAGAGGGGTAGAGAGAGAGATGATAGAGAGGGAGGGAGAGAGAGGGCGAGAGAGAGGGGGAGGTAAAGAGTGAGAGGGGGAGGTAAAGAGCGAGAGAGAGGGGGAGGTAAAGAGTGAGAGAGGGGGAGGTAAAGAGCAAGAGAGGGGGAGGTAAAGTGAGGGAGGGAGAGGTAAAAAGAGAGAGGGAGGTAAGAGGGAGAGGGAGGTGACGAGAGAGAGAGGGGGGGAGGTAAAGAGAGAGAGGGAGGGAGGTAAAGAGAGAGGAAGGTAGAGGGAATGGGCTGATGTTTTGGGTGTCAACTACAGCTCAGTTCCATTCTGTTGATATCGATATGGAGATGATTCCACTCTTCTGTTCTATCCTCTACCATAATGTTGCTCTCTGTTTCCTGACTCAAATTCTTAGTCTATTATAGAATGCATCTCGCACGCAAAGCAGCACAAAACTTGACACCTTATACACCTTTCCCCTATGTACATACTTGGTGGGAGTGACTATCGGAATATGGATACATTTTTAACAAAAGTGTTATTAATCTTTATTACGCAAATTAGGCATGAGCGATGTGCCTGTCATCCCTCGTTGTCGCTGTGGCGACAGGGAATTTAAATGAAGATCAACCTGTCAGGCGTCCCAGAATTCCGTCTGGCGCTTATTTTCACACCACTGTCCCTGGTTCTTCTCATTAACAGAAAGACGCAGAGAGATGAACTCGGAGAGAAAGAGACTGGAATGGAGGGAGAGAGGCTGAGAGAGAAGGAGTGATTGGGATAGAGATGGGGAGGCTGAGATAGCGGTGACAGACCTCACTTTTTCTTACTTTGGCCATAGCTGTTCTTATTAAGATGGAGAGAGAAACCGAGAGGAAGAGAAGGGGGAGAGAAGAAGAAGAGTGCTTCTCTACACTCCACACACTGTCCACACAGGGTCGGGGTTCTCGAAGAAAGGCAAATTAAGCCGGTGTAATTGGATCTGCTAATAAACACAGAGGCAATGATTGCAAGGGATGGCCAAGTAAATCATGTGAGACCCTTTGCCTTGTACACCGCAGTCTCTCCATAATGCTTCTATTAATTCCTTTTATAGTACACTACTTTTAACCAGAGCCCTACGAAATCTGTTCAAAAGTTGTACACTACATAGGGAATAGGGTGTCATTTGGGACACAGTCCCAGACTTTGACTCCTACAGTGCATTTGGAAAGTATTCAGACACTCAGCCTTATTCTGAAATTGATTTAAATGTATTTTTATGTCATCAATGCACACACAATACCCCATAATGAGAAAGCAAAAACAGGTTTAAGAAATGTTAGAAAATGTATAGAAAAAAAACCCCTGAAATATCACATTTACATAAGTATTCAGACCCTTTACTCAGTACTTTGTTGAATCACCTTTGGCAGCGATTATGAGTCTTCTTGGGTATGATGCTACAAGCTTGGTACACGTGTATTTTGGGAGTTTCTCCCATTGTTCTCTGCAGATCCTCTCAAGCTCTGTCAGGTTGGATGGGGAGCGTCGCTGTGCAGTTATTTTCAGGTCTCTCCAGAGATGTTTGATTGGGTTCAAGTCCGGACCCTGGCTGGGCCACTCAAGGACATTCAGAGACTTGTCCCGAAGCCACTCCTGCGTTGTCTTGGCTGTGTGCTTAGGGTTGTTGCCTTGTTAGAAGGTGAACTTTTGCCCCAGTCTGAGGTCATGAGTGCTCTGGAGCAGGTTTTCATCAAGAATTCTGTACTTTGCTCCGTTCATATTTCCCTCGATCCTGACTAGTCTCCCAGTCCCTGCCACTGAAAAACATCCCCACAGCATAATACCTCCATCACTGTGCATCACCCTAGAGATGGTCTAAGTTTCCTCCATACGTGACACTTGGCATTCAGGCCAAAGAGTTCAATCTTGGTTTCATCAGACCTGAAAATCTTGTTTCTCATGGTCTGAGAGTCTTCAGGTGCCTTTTGGCAAACTCCAAGTGGGATGTCATGTGCCTTTTACTGAGGAGTGGCTTTCGTCTGGCCTCTACCATAAAGGCATGATTGGTGGAGTGCTGCAGAGATGGTTGTCCTTCTGGAAGGTTCTCCCGTCTCCACAGAGGAACTCTGGAGATCTGTAAGTGTGACTCGGGTTCTTGTTCACCTCCCTGATCAAGGCCCTTCTACCCTGATTGCTCAGTTTGGTCGGGAGGCCAGCTCTAGGAAGAGTCTTGGTGGTTCCAAACTTCTTTCATTTAAGAATGATGGAGGCCACTGTGTTCTTGGACTTTCAATGCTGCAGACATTTTTTGGTACCCTTCCCCAGATCTGTGCCTCGACACAATCCTGTCTCGGAACTCTACGGACAATTCCTTTGACCTCATGGCTTGGTTTTTGCTCTGAGATGCACTGTCAACTGTGGGAAGTTATATAGAAAGGTGTGTGCCTTTTTCAAAATGATGTCCAATCAATTGAGTTTACAACAGGTGTAGTCCATTAAAGTTGTAGAAACAGCTCAAGGATGATCAATGGAAACAGGTTGCACCTGAGCTGAATTTAATCTCATAGCAATGTGTGTGAATACTTATGTAAATAAGGTATTTAATTTAAAAAAACATTTTTTATACATTTGCAAAAAAATCATTGCTTTGTCATTATGGGGTATTGTTTGTAGATTGAGGATTTTTTAAAAATTGAATCCATTTTAGAATAAGGCTGTAACACAACAAAATGGCGAAAAAGCCAATGGGTGTGAATACTTTCCGAATGCACTGTACTGTATGTATAAAAAATCAGAGGAAAGAAGTGCATCATCCGTGAACACAGCCGACTAAACACAGATGTCTGACTTGGTTAGACTCCTAAACATGGCCCAAAATATATGTAGCCCAAATGCTCTCTCTTGGTCTTCACTAAACCCGAGGCTAATCGAATGCAGGAAGCTATAAGCGTTCTAAAAATAGAGGGACCTTAGGAAAAATAGCAGACCTTCGGAACCGTGCTCCAAATCAGATCCAACCTCACCTCTTCAATGTCCCTGTTGAATTTACTGTATATCCAGATTTTAAATGTCTTCAAACTGTGTTTAGCACTCTAATTTTGACCAGATTACATGTTATTTCTGAACGGTAGTCAAATCTCCTGCAAATGAAAACATTTCCCATTTGAATGGAACAGGTGTTATTCAATTAAATGTCTGGGTAGTAGAAACAAAGAAAGCGAAACACAAAGTTATTTTTTTCGTAATCCAATTCAAGATAAATTAAAAGCACAGAAACACATTGCACTATGAAATGAGACTCCTCTAGACATCATTAGGCCTCTCTGCTTGGCAGATTTATATGTTGTAATTTAAAAACCAAGAGACACGACGACTACAAAGCGGTTGCTAGTTTGTGGGCAAATGGAGACTCTTCGGAGACAGTCTCATCCATGGCTTGAGGAGATGTTTTATTAAATTGTTTCCCTCAGAAAATGTAAATAGGTACTCTCTCCAACCAAGTGGCGTACATAGGGAATGATTCGTGGTTGTGCTTTGAAAACATTTGTTTCTCTTCCTCCGGAGTCTAAATAAAGAGCTGCTACATGCAATACAACAATAGACTGAGAGAGAAAGAGAAGGGGGGGGGGGGGGTAAGTTGATTGGTATAAGCAATATGGTGTAACTTCCACCTAGTGAGGCAAGGTCGAGCTATTATCAGATTGATTACAAATGTCAAATCATCTCTGATCTCCACAGGTGCATAAGGGCGTGGGGTTTAGGGGATGATTTGGGATTGGGCCAGACAATCGGAGCTCGAGAGGGGGGATTATTGAGGATAGATGGAAAGCAGAAAAAAAAACGTATTTCATACCTAAAGACCGCCAAAGTCAAGACTTTTAGGGGAGACTTGTCTCGATAGTTGACTTCATAATTGTTTCCTGATAGTCTATTAGCCCCCGTGTGCATTCAATTAAACATTTCCTCATTTCCTCACTATTCAATTGGAGGCAATAGTGATATAATCAGGAAATCTGTACATGCTAAACATTATTTTCTAACTTCAAACATTTTGTATAATGCCGTTTGTCATGTTTGAAATGTGTATATTGAAAATAATAAGTTGAATGCAGAGTATGTGTTTAGATACAGGGAGACGGATGACTGTAGGATTGTATTTATTTATGATGTAATAGTGTTTGACTTTGTCACAAATTTGAGACCGGAATGGATTTGGTTTCTAGCAACTTTAAATCAAATCAAATAGCATAAAATAGTATATACTTATACAGTGGTCATTCAGAAGCATTGAATGAAATATTGAATCCTCATATTATAGATTTGAACCAATCATATTACACACTGGGTTCATGTTTGGCCAGCCCATCTGCATTTGCCCAAACTGCCTGATAGTCAGTGGTTAATTGCATACTGTGTATGTGTTCAATGTGAATATGTGTCTGCCATCATGATTGGTTAAATATGTGTATGTTGTTTTTCCAGCTCAAAGCAGGAGAGACTGCAGCCATCATTGCCAGGGAGCTGTCGGAGCAAACTAAGAGTAACCTTCAGGCAGGGGACATCACCTACACAGTCAAGGCCATGGGTCAGCTTGTGGACCTACTTGACGTGCAGCTGAGGAACCTTACCCCTGGAGGCAAAGATAGTGCAGCCCGCAGCCTCAACAAGGTAGGTTTCTACCTCCAGTCTGGGAAAAGCAATGGCTGTGTCATTTCCTTTCCTCGTCTCCTTCCCTTCGCGACTCGTTGATTTGACAGATTGTGACAGGCGGGAGCAACATAAACAGTAGGGTTTCCAACCTTTCGCTTCGCCTATCCAGATTGTTCAGCTCAATGGTCCACCAAGGACACAGGATGAAGAAAAGAGGATATATATGAGAATTGATTCATAGCCGAAGGAAGAACTGACTTTATTCACCTTTCTTTGTTTCCTTCAATCTCTGAAACTTTCTTTTTCACCGGTGGAGGCCAGACAAGGATTTCAAGCCAGTCAAACCTGAACAGTGGGCATTGTTTTAATGATCTGTACTCCGGCCACAGCACTGTCATACCAAATTATCTCCTGCATTATTTCTCGCATCTAGCGATCTGCCCGGCCCTCAAAAAAATAAATAATCTACAAGCAGCCAAACGCAGGGGGATATCTTAAAGCCTCACCGCATAGGCTGTTCTGCTTTATATTACCAAAAGTCAGTTGGGGTTATAACTAATTATAACAGCAAACGCGTGGGTAGGATTATTCCAAAGTAGGTAGACTTTTTAAAGAGGTCATACGGATATTCCAGGCACGTCTGAAGCGGTTCTCATGCCATGCTCGTTTCTTTCTAATGACAGAGGAAATGTATTAAACATAGCTGTTTTCTAAACCCAAGAGTGCCTGAGTTTTTTTGTAGCCCCAACCTAATGCAATTATTCCCAAATTCACAGTTGGGTACACATAGGGGCACTCAGGCAATGTGACGCAACCAATGGAAAAGCAAACATCAGTGAAATTCAAAATGTCAGCCGTTAATTTGTTTTAGCGGCTTCACTTGTAGTGGAACAATAACACCTGTTTCCCAATAGCTTTTTTTCACAGACTTTATTTAATTGCCGCATGCAGCCAGATGCCTCCATTGAGATTTAAGTGTCATTCCCTCCTTGGAGAGCGAGGCGATGGTGATAGCCAACGGGCTGAGGAGAAATCTGACGGCTTGCACTTCTGATCTCTTTATCTATGGCTTTTACGAGGTAGCCATCTTGAAAATTAAAAGTTAAGAACAGTTACAATTCAAACTACGTTTTATGGGAGAGGATCCTTGATTTTTATTGTTATAATCTTGTCGTAAAACTGGAGCCAATGTTCTATGAATATACAGTATGTAAAAAATAAACATTAGCCTAGACTACAGGGGCTGCAGGTAGCCTAGTGGTTAAGATCGTTCGGCAGGTAAACGAAAGGTTGTTGGTTTGAATCTCCGAGCCGACTAGGTAAATGCCAATGTGCCCTTGAGCATGGCACTTAACCCTAATTTCCTCTGTAAATTGCTCTGGATAAGAGTGTCTGCTAAATGACAAAACATTTTCATGTATTTATTTTTTTGACTTACGTCTTCTCTTATGATGATGCCAAAAAAGATAATGTCTAGAACAAGGAAAGCTACTACTGGGAGAATATTATTTTCCCCATTTGATCATTATCTCTTAGATAAATACACTAACTACCTAGTACACCAAGGATTTATGACAAATCTCCCCTAACACTCTCTCTATACTATTCAAGGTTATCCTCTCCGTTCTGTCCTACATCCTTTCCCCTTTAATCCCGGCTGGCATAGCAGACCCTAGTGCTGGTGCTCCACCTCTCTCTCTCGCACGTGTGTTTACCTCTGAGTTCAATCATTTTGACACAATCTGCTAAGAGCTAACAGAATTAAAGATCCCTTTGATAGTGAGCACAATGCTTCTCCGCCGGCAGACAAGGAGCCGATTGAGTTGGCAAACACCAAGATCTGTGGCACTTTTATGATCAAAGTGTCATGCGAAAGGCACTAACGGGACCATTTCCAGGAAAATGGGCTGACTGATGTGAAGGAGTGAGAGCTTTCCTTTATGAGGAAGACACCACCCATCATAGAAAACCAGGAGCGCATCAGCATTCCCTCTATGCTACGCGCTACAGCTAGGCTAGGCTAACAAAGTAGGCTTCTGTTTATTTAGTCTGTTCCCAGCCCAATGCTACGTGCTAGTCTAGCTAGCTGTCAGTACTCCAGTGCTAATTCGAAATCTCTACATTCTGTATTGACCTGCTAACATCAGTCCCAGGTATGCGAAACTCCTTCAGGTTTAGCTTTACTCCTGCTGGGACAAGGTTTCCAAGTTAAATAGTTATTCTTTAGTTCCTTTTTTCCCCTCCACTTACCCACAGGTACAAGCGGTAACCTTGAAACTCCAACTTGAAAGCTGAACAATGTCTCAGCCACAATCCCCACTTGGGCTGTGTGGCTTGTTTCTGCTCTAATTGACTAAGATTCTTTGTGATGTTTTCTATGAGAGGGAATAATTAATGTGCATGCCGTTTTTCACACAGTTTATGTAAAATGAGAAAGTCTTAATTAGCCAAAGTCAAGAGGTGACTTTTTGTTATATATTTATTTTCTCTCTTTTCACACTTTATTTCATACTAATGGAACTTGTATGTCGTGTCAACCCTTTGCTAACGGTTATTTTTTCTGGTGGTTTGCAGCTGCAGAAAAGAGAGCGCTCTTGCCGGTTTTACGTGCAGGTATTTTGACTCTTATCTTTCACCCAGCTGCCTACCCTTCCCATCCGCAATGGTGCTGTGTTTTGGTGTAACCATGATTTGTGGCTTGTTGCCCCACCATAATGTCATGCTTTGTGCTAATGATAGTCTTGGCTGTGAAGGCATTTGTTGCTCAATGTTGGGCCTGCCAAGTAAACTTTGATCTTGTAAAATTGTGTCTGAAAACTTGGATCTAAACATACCACTTGGGGCAGCAGGTAGCCTAGTGGTTAAAGCGTTGGGCCAGTAACCGAAAGGTTGTGAGATGGAATCCCCGAGCTGACAAGGTAAAAATATGTTGTTCTGCCCCTGAACAAGGCAGTTAACCAACTGTTCCTAGACCGGCATTGTAAATAATAATTTGTTCTTAACTTGCCTTGTTAAATAATAAAAAAGAAAAAAATGTATTAGTGTAGATGCAACTATTGCTAGTTGCCATTTTTTTTATCCAAGTTGTTGCTCATCTCACTTTGTCTTAACCACATCCCAATGTCCTAATTCTCCCGCCAACCCCCACCCCTGCAACCAATTCACATAGCCACCGTTTCCCAGCATGTTTTGCTTGTTAATGCTGTCTTCATGCCTCTGTGTTTGTGTCGTGATGGTTTTTGATGGTAAAACAACACTCCAAAGAAGAAACTGTATAAATACTGTATGTAATGCATACTATATTATAAGATCCTCGGTTGGTCATGGTTGAATAGGTAATGGTCTACATATAAATGTCAAACAAGATATCAGGTTTTTTGCTTGAAGGAAATGTCAAGTATGTTTTCACTGCTGGAGACGCCAACAAGACGACCGACTATACAATACGTTTAAGTTGTTTTCTTAGATGAAATAAAGGGAGCCATATATAATCATCTATAGCAATATACTTGTTCACAACACCACAATAACCTGATTATGTCATTCTAGCATATACTCACAGCTTTCACGTTGTTATAACCGTCAGTGGCTATGCACTCGCTCAAAGCCACCATCAAGTAATTTCCTCTCAATGCCCCAAAGATTTCCACATTTTTGTGTAATAAGTAGATATTGTTAAGAGCCAAAAGTGATCTCATTTTAACCAAAGCAAGTAAAAAATCCGCCGTCCACCAGTACTCCCCTGACAGGCAAGACTCACAGGGGGGGGGGGGGGGGGGGGTGTTATGACTCTTCATGATGCATAAAGCATGTGTGTCCCAATTTGTAGGGCCTCCACAGCTATATCTTGAGCTCCAGTGTGGATTTGATGTCCCGGCTCATCGGTAAAATGTCATCAGAATCTGTTCTACCTTAAGAGCTACCGGATGAGTTGACATGCGTGCTTCCCACCGCAGAAGGTTCCTACAGCTTACAGATGCTGTCCTACATTGTCTGTGGCAGTATCACATCTGTCAGGCAACATGAATTTGATTGTTTCAAATATTTTGCGGCATGTCTGAACTCACTTCAATACATATGGGTTGTTTGATTGAGCATTTTCCAGTGGATGAAAGTGACTATGGAGCATGTATAAGTGTGCACAGCATTTGAATATCAGTTGGCTTTTTGCAAATTCTACATTTGAGTCATTTAGAGGATGCGCTTATCAAATCAAAATCAAATCAAATGTATTTATATAGCCCTTCGTACATCAGCTGATATCTCAAAGTGCTGTACAGAAACCCAGCCTAAAACCCCAAACAGAGCGACTTACAGTAGTGAGTGCATACATTTTTGTACTGGTCCCCCCCCGTGGGAATCAAACCCACAACCCTGGCGTTGCAAGCGCCATGCTCTACCTACAGAGCCACATTTATTTGTACTTGTTTCTACATTGTACAATACTGGTGAATACATCAAAACTATGAAATAACACATATGGAATCATGTCTTCACTATTATTCTACAATGTAGAACATTTAAAAAAATAAACACCCTGGAATGAGTAGGTGTGTCCGAACTTTTGACTGGTAATTTACATGGGCAACTGTTGAACCGTGCACTGGCGTCGACTCGATACCTTCCCTGAGCCTGACAGTGTCAAACAAACATGGATGGAATCTCATTCGACGAACCAGAATAATGGAACAACATCTGCTGGTCTTCTGTAAACGCAGACATCGATTGTGCTGTGTCATGGCTTTGAGGGACTTTCATTGATTAGGGAAATTGAGCAGTGTTTTCTCCAACTAGGCCCCTGGTGGTTCAGGTAAGTGAGATTAGTGGAAGCATACAAAACAAACCAGGGCAGATGGCTTTCTGCCGCACCTGCCTGCACAGACCTAGACGCACGCACTTGAATGCATGTACACAAATAGACAGTCACACACACATCCTCTGTTTTGATACCGGGCTGAGCACGCCATGCACAATCATTGCTGGCAATGAGGTAGAGGCATTATGTTAAACACAGTCTTCTCAGGGTCAAAAATACCTTGAAAAATCAAACAGATTATAGCAGTGCGAGGATGGGCTTGGGTGAATTGACTGCCAGTGCACGTCGGAGGGCGTGGATGTTATTAAGATTGGTGATCAGGTATGCAGTCCCAACCGCTCGTTAGCCCCCTAATTGCTGGTTAGGAGGATGGAGCAGGTGTTTGCTCTCTAATGGAGATGAGAGGAGCCTGGTTCACCATCTTGATTTAGGGAATCCATCTTGTTTTATGTGGGGTGCTTGACAAAGCCATTTGCATGCCACCGGATCTACCCGAGACCATTATGGAATAACATCTTAGGAAGAGATTTGAGGTTGTCAGTAGTAGGCCAATATTTATAGATAATTCAACATGTTCTAGAGACACCTTAGTTGAAAGTGTTGAGAATATTGGGTCCCACATTAAGCTAAACATGTATTTTTAAAGCTTAATGAAGCCTACATAAACCCTTCATAAGGTCTATGTGGATGCGTGAGGAATTGTAGTATTCAGTGACTATATATACTGTAAATAGCCTAGAGCATCATGGGAATTGTCGGTAGCTTTTCTTTGCTCCCTTTTTTGAAAATAATATCTAACCTTCATTTACTACAAACATTCAGTACAAACCAGCCTCTCTATGTTCACCCTAAAGGATTATGTCCCTATCAGATACATAAAAGGCCTGTGGTCTGTGATTTCGAACAAACATAATCAAAATGGCACCCAGCTTTCTATCCTCTTTGGTGTATTAACTACTATCTTGTTTAGGTGCTTTGACACCATGGTTGGCCAATTACAGTGATTACATCCCCTTTGCGTCAAACTAAGGTCAAACGCCCTTGTTTAAAATGGCTGCGACACACAATATTTCCAAAGGGATACGATTTTCAGCCAAGTGTATGTGGAGTTAAGGGATTTATCACATGGTATGACTTTCCTAGCTCCAGTAACTCTGAGTTGAGTATTAAAAATGGGAATTGTATCTCCTGGCGCGAGTGAAGGTCGTAAACCAATAAAATCCGGGATATAGAGAGGATATTGGGTACTGATCCCTTGTTCACCGCAACTCCCTCTCCCCTTCTTCCTCGTATATTGTGGTAACTAGTGATTGTGTCACAGTAGAAGGCGACCTCAGAAAGGCCGGAATGGAAGGGGGGGGGCGCCTTGTCCAAGAGCGTAATGAGATTATAACATTTTATCGGCGGCCAATTTGTTAAAAGATGAGGTTTGTTAAAATGACCACATACTCATAAAGACTTCCCCGTCTAGCTACCCCCGACAACCATTCTGTCCTGCGGTTTACTGTCTACAGACTCCACCCTCGCTATGTTATATGGACCGTGTCTGTTCACGGTCAGAGTTCGACAGCAGTAAAATAAGGTCATTCAATGAAAAAGTACCTCCGCCTCAGAACTGTACATTATTTTGTAATCTACTAATAGACACCATGGAACTTCTCATGAAGTGTCTTCCTATTGAGTTCATTTCTTGGAATTTGCATGGTGAATAGACTTGATTTGGGGTCGTAGTTGACTTTGCGACAAGGTGCTGTCTGTTTTTACTCTCCCTTGTTAAATAATGAGCAATGTTCCTATTGACACACCTTTGCATTAGCTTTCTTGAGTGTATCTGCTTCTTTTTATGTTGTATGCCCCGCAACTTCCTCAACAGAACTATCGATGGCGGATATATTAGTAGTAATTGCGTTTATTGGTAGTGTGCAGCCGTAGATTGAATTGGTCACCAATTTACAATTGGATCATGTAACGTAGCTGTGGAAATTTCTGGAGCATTTTTTAAACGTCACAGTCCACTTTATTGATAACCAGGAAGCATTGGAGTGACTTGTTGAGATTGGTCATGCATATGCTGGCAGTCGCGTATTGAGGACCATTGAGTGAGCAGGGTTGAAGGGTCAAGCACACTGAGAATACTCTACTGATATTGTGGCATGACCACATTATATTGCAGAGTATATTGTAGAGAGTGAGAGCAAAAGAGGGGGAATAGAAAGGAAGATGGTAAAAGACCCATAGGCACCAGCAGTGTGAGGCAGAATTGGAGTGAAGGAGCAGATAATATTTTCCAAACGAACATGTTCCAGAAAAAGATAGGGGATGAGTGGAAAAGGGAAGTGGAAAGTGAGGAAGTGCGAGTCGGACTTGCGCTCCATCCCTCTTCCGTTCCGCTAAGCCGTTGACGGGAGTTCAGGCTCAGCCAGAATCAATTTCCCCGACCTGGAGTTCATTTCATCAATCAGCGCGCGCGCACACACACACACACACACACACCACACAGGCTGACTTGGACCAGTTCCAGGCACCAGTCTAATATCCCACCCCTTCCATCCCCTTCATTGGTGTATAGCAATCAGAGCGTGCAACAGAACCGTGTACTGTCTACATTCGGTTTGTTGTTTTTCTGAAACTGTTTTCATTAAATAGTTTTTAATCATAGCTAAAGTTTGTATTGCTATGGATTCCTCGATGCGGTCAGCCTTTACGGCTGGGACCGTAAGTTTGTCCCAGATTCCTGTTAAGTAGCAGTTAGCTGCTAGCCATCATGAAAATAGAGCAAGCTAACGCTAGCAGTGCTAGCCCACCAGTGTTTCTATCCACAGCTGGGCACAAATGCTTCAGGTGTGGGATTATTTTCACACAATCACAAGATGAAGATAAGGTTTAACTGCAAAATGGACGAGGATTTGTCTGCCCTAAATTCACCACCATCAAGCATTTAAGGGAAGAGATCTTCCTGCTGTTAGCTCGGCTGCGAGGAAAGGAAAATCTGTTTTCTAAGTACACCGACCTTGCTGTAACCCAGGCAAACCAAATCTGTTTTAAATGCCTCCTATAGCAAAGCTGTCGATGACTCGGGCGGCCTGATCTGTCCCAATCCAACTGACAGATGTTCAGCTCAACTCCGCGACCTGTGGGAGACTGGGCACTCGCAAGGCGCAGGAGATCATGAGGCAGTGTGGCCACCCATCTATCCAAGAACATCAGATCCAGCTATCAAACAGCTTTGCCCCGCATGAGACGGACCTACCATCCCCGGGAGTCAACACGGATCCTTGGTGTATACCAACAGCTGGCGGCCGCCCAGTGGCACCCTCCCCCACGGCCACCACAGTTCACCAGGTCGATTCCATCACTATCAGTGTGGGCAGCTAGATGGTGAGAGATTTTGGCCTGCCTACGGTCTGTGGACTGTCCACGGTCCACTGTCACCCAGGAGCCTGTGGTGACCACAGTATTGACACCATCACTCACGTAGGTTATAACAACCCTGGTTTTAGGCGATCTGAGGGAGGATTTTATTAAAGACCCTCACTAGCACAGGGAAGAATAATGAATTATCTCCCATGCTACAAAAGGGGTTCGGAACATTTCAGCTGACATTTTGCCCTAAATGAGTACCTATAGAAACTTTGCAACAACAGGAATGTCTCTTTTTGTGACAACTTTGATTTGCTGTGGGAGCAACCAACACTTTTTTTAAAAGAGACTGGATTCACCCTAACCGCAGGGGTTCCAGGATTATTTCCAGCAACTGTTTTAGAGACTGACGGACAGGGTCTGGTAGTGCTCCAGGTGATTTTAATCTTTTGAGTTCTATGGACTTTATACAACATGTTATTGGGCCCACCCTAACCTGCAGGTATACTCTGGACCTGGTTATTACCAAGGGGCTTTCTATTGACATATCCTCAATTGTTGATGTTGCTTTATCTGATCACCACTGTGTATTTCTTGCTGCCTTGTTGCCCATACCACAGGGTAATACTGAATGAATTATTAAGAAACGCTATATTACCTCTGAAGTTGCTACAGATTGTATTGAGCGTATGAACAATACTCCACCACCTATTCTGCCTTTCTCTTGTGATGATTTAGTTGATAACTTAAGTAGCAAATTAAGGGAAACCATTGATGCCATAGCTCCAATAGAGTTGAGAAAGGCCACATCAAAACTGAGAGCCCCTTGGATGAGTGAGGAAACTAATAAATGGAAGAGAAATTGCAGGTCATTATGATTTTCCGAGAAAGCAACTTGGCATATATAACAATTAGAAATGCCAGACGGGCTCATTTTCCTAAGTTGATCACTAATGATCAGAATCATTTGAGAGTGCTCTTCTCGACCATTGATGGTGTGATAAATCCTACCCCCGCAAACCTATGTGCACTTTCCCCCACATCTAAACGTGATGAGTTTATGGTGTATTTCAGAGATAAGATAACAAACAAACAAAATTAGGCTGGGTATCAGTCAAGCAAGACCTGATGAGAAGTTTGATACTGTATGTACGCTAGCCCAGTGTTTCCCAACCAGGGTTGCTAAGATTGGGGGTACTTGGCCTATCCACAGGGGGTACTTCAGAAGACTCATGAGACCATAGGCTCACTGGTAAAATGCATATGAAGGGGTACTTCAAGGGTAATCTGGGCAGAGCAAAATGTACTTAGCGGTACAGTAACCGAAAATGGTTGGGAACCACTGCCCTAGACTACTACGCAAAGGCACTATGGATTTATTTTCCCTGGTTGACATACATGCCTTCTCGATCCTATGCCTCTCTCCTATGCCTTCTTCTTCAAAGAAAAGAAAATAAAATCTGAATAAGTGCAAGCTATTGTTAATCACTCTGTTCACAGACACTTTCCCCACTGCACTACAAACTGCTATGGTAAAACCCCTTCTGAAGAAAAGTAATTTAGATTCTTCAATTATTAGCAATTTTCGGCCAGTCTCCAACCTGCCATTCTTCAGCAAAATTCTGGAGAAATTGGTGTTCAAACAGCTAAATAACAAATGTGCCAACTGTATTTTTGAAAAATTCCAATCTGGTTTTCGTGGCCAGCCTTAGTTAAAGTGCTAAATTATCTTAGAGCCACCACAGATGCCAAACAGCTCTCTGTCCTTGTACTCTTGGATTTAAGTGCTGCGTTCAACACTGTTGACCATGATGTCCTTCTGGACAGGCTGGAGATGTGGGTTGGCCTCTATGGCCCAGTTCAAATTGGTTTAGGACGTATTCAAGTTTTTTGTCATCATTTGTGAACATAACTCTGAGAAAATTCATATCTCATGTGGTGTTCCAGAAGGTTTGATTTTTGGGCCTAGTACTAATCAGTTTATATACTGTATGTTACCCCTTGGCAGCGTTATCAGAAAGCACAGCATTCATTTTCACTACGACGCAGACAATACACAACTTAACATAGGATTTTAGAGCCACGGATAAATTATTAGACTTTATTAGTGATTTAAATACTTGGATGGCTCACAACATCCTCCAGCTAAATCAAGAAAAGACAGAGGTAATTATTGTTGGAGCCAAAGCACAGCTAGAGAATATGGCCACACATTTTAATTTACAGGCAATAAGGATAAAACAGCAGGTAAGAATCCTAGGTGTTATTTTAGATTCTAAACTCAATTTCGAATCACTCATTAGGATTGTGACCAAAATAGCTTTTTATCACCAGATGAACGTTGCCAAAGTGTGGTCGTTTTGCTCTAAGGCTGATACAGAGAGACTCATCCATGCTTTTATTACAAGCAGGCTTGACTACAGAAATGCTCTCCTGTCTGATCTACCCAAGAAAGCCATTGGTCAACTGCAAAACATACAGAATGCTGCTACATGGGTACTGACCAAGACCAGACGGAGAGCACACATCACTCTGGTTGTAAGGTCTCTGCACTGGTTGCCTGTGAGTTTTAGAATACATTTTAAGATTATTCTATTGGTTTTTAAATCAATCCATGATTGTGCACCCCAATACATGTCAGACATGCTTTTAAGTTATGAACCCAGTAGGTCCCTCAGGTCCTCTGGCACTGGCCTTTTAACTATCCCAAAGCCAAGGACCAAGAGGCATGGAGAGGCAGCCATTAGTTACTGTGCCCCCTGCCTCTCGAATAGCCTGCCAGAGAACCCGAGGGGAACCGAAACTGTGGACATTTTTAAAAGAGATCGTAAAACACACCTTTTTAGCTTTGCTTTTCCTTGGGGTGCTTTTTAGTCGCTCAGTTTTTATTGTTATTCTTTTGTTTTTTTTTATCCTCTTGTTGTGTAGTAAATGTTTCAGTTGTTATTTTCATAGTTTTTATTTGTTTTTTTCCTGTGAATCACATTGTGTTGCATTCCATGTCTGAAATGTGCTGTATAAATAAAGCTTGATTTCATTTGAAATGACTGCAGCAAGATAAGTTGGCCCTGTTCGGATTCTTCTAGATTGCATCCTTTCTTTACCCCTTATTTGGAATGATCACTGATCTGATATCAATCTGGATTGGTTAAAGCAAAGTATTGGAACCTGTGCTTTAACCAAGTAAAAATCAAATCAGTAAGTACTCAAAGAAGGGAGAGAGTACAGAAGGATGTAATTCACAAATATTAGAACAGCGTATTTTTCTTGCCCAGTCATCAGCTTGTTACAACCATAGCATTCGGGGGTGTAGGCTAGCTAGTTGATGATTAACATTTCCAGACCAGCCAAAAACCAGGAAGTGTTGGTTTCCCTGGGTGTCTTGGATCTTTCAAGAGAGCAGAGGAAACTAGGTGGGGGGGGGGGGGGGGGGGGGGGGGGACAGAAACATAACAGTGGTTGAAAGTTTGGAGCTCTCTGAGCCGAACCACTGCTTCTGACAGATGGAGAAGCAGTCTGTCTGCAGTAAGGCATCCACACTCCTCTACTCCGCTACACTGAGTGTGTTGTGCTGCTTGAGTACATCCCTCTCGGCTCTCTCTATCCCTCTCTCGCTCCCTCACTCTCTCTCCCCCTTTGGAAATAAGAGGCTCTTGTGAAAAGAGTTTGTTGTCCCCAGGGGTAAACCGTAGATCTCATTTGTCTGTGAAGGTTGCCTGCTAGACTTGTAGACTCGGTGCTAAGCTTAATTACTCAGACTTATATATTTCTTGCCCAGAATCCTTAAACGTGCTTGCCACAGTCTTCAGAAAGTACACAGGGGCCTCCCAGGTGGCGCAGTGGTCTAGGGCACTGCATCGCAGTGCTAGCTGTGCCACCAGAAACCCTGTGTTTGTGCCCAGGCTCTGTCGCAGCCAGCCGTGACTGGGTGGTCCGTGGGGCGACACACAATTGGCATAGCGTCGTCCAGGTTAGGGAGGGCTTGGCCAGTAGGGATATCCTTGTCTCATCGTGCACCAGCGACTCCTGTGCCAGGCCGGGCACAGTGCGCGCTAACCAAGGTCGCCAGGTGCACGGTGTTTCCTCCGACACATTAGATCTGGAATAGATAATACAAAGTAAAAAACATGTGTTTTTTTGTACCATCTCTGAAACACAAGAGAAAGCCCATAATGTATTATTCCAGCCCAGGTGTAATTTAGATTTTGGACACCAGATGGCAGCAGTGTATGTGCAAAGTGTTAGACTGTTCCAATGAACCATTGCATTTCTGTTCAAAATTGTGTATCAAGACTGCCCAAATGTGCCTAATTGGTTTATTAATACATTTTCAAGTTCATAACTGTTCACTCTCCTCAAACAATAGCATGGTATTATTTCACTGTAATAGCTACTGTAAATTGGAGAGTGCAGTTAGATTAACAAGAATGTAAGCTTTCTGCCAATATCAGAAATGTCTATGTCCTGGGAAATGTTCTTGTTACATAAACCTCATGCTAATCGCATTAGCCTACGTTAGCTCAACCGTCCCGCTGGGGACCCACCGATCCTGTGGAGGTTAACTAATTAAGGAGCAACAAAGAAATAACAGTAGCGAGCTATATACAGCAGGGGTACTGGTACAGAGTCAATGTGCGGGGGCACCGGTTAGTCGAGGTAACTGAGGTAATATGTACATGTATGTAGAGGTAAAGTGACTATGCATGGTTAATAAACAGAGAATAGTATAAAAATGGGAGTGGGGGGGCAATGCAAATAGTCTGGGTAGCCATTTGATTAGCTGTTCAGGAGTCTTATGGCTTGGGGGTAGAAGCTGTTAAGATGCCTTTTGGACCTAGAACAGTCTATGACTTGGGTGACTAGAGTCCTTGGCAATTGTTTGGGCCTTCCTCTGTCACCACCTGGTTTAAAGGTCTTGGATGGCAGGAAGCTTGGCCCCAGTGATGTACTGGGTTGTACGCACTACCCTTTGTAGTGCCTTGTAGTCGGAGGCCGAGCAGTTGCCATACCAGGCAGTGATGCAACCAGTCAGGATTCCCCTCAATGGTGCAGCTGTAGAACTTTTGGGGATCTGAAAACCCATGCCAAATCTTTTCAGTCTCCTGAGGGGGAATGGGTGTTGTTGTGCCCTCTTCATGACTGTCTTGGTGTGTTTGTGTACCATAATAGTTTGTTGACGATGTAGACATCAAGGAACTTGAAGCTCTCAACCTGTTCCACTAGAACCCTGTCGATGAGAATGAGGTCATGCTCGGCTGGCCTTTTCCTGTAGTCCGTAATCATCTCCTATGTCTTGATCACATTGAGGGAGAGGTTGTCATCCTGGCACCATACTGCCAGGTGACAGCCTACAGGGAGGAGGTCAGTCTCGTCGTTGTCGGTGATCATGCCTACCACTGTAGTGTTGTCGGCAAACTTAATGATGGTGTTGGAGTCATGCTTGGCCATGCAGTCATGGGTGAACAGGGAGTACAGGAGGGGACTGAGCACACACCCCTGAGGGGCCCCTGTGCTGAAGTCCAGGATTCAGTTGCAAAGGGAGGTGTTTAGTCCCAGATTTGATAGCTTAGCGATGAGCTTTGATGGCACTATGGTGTTGAACGCTGATAGCATCCTCACATAGGTGTTCCTTTTGTCCAGGTGGGAAAGGGCCGTGTGGAGTGCAATAGAGATTGCATAATCTGTGGATCTGTTTGGGCGGTATGCAAATTGGAAGGTCAACATTCACAAGGCCTGCTTCAGTGTTGTTTGACTCGAGGTGAGCATACAGTTATTTAGCTCGTCTGGTGGGCTCGTGTCACTGGGCAGCTCGCAGTTGTGCTTCCCTTTCTTGTCTGTAATAGTTTGCAAGCCCTGCCATATCCGACAAGTCTCAGAGACTGGTTTGTACTATGTATTGACGCTTTGCCTGTTTGATGGTTCATCGGAGGGAATAGCGGGATTTCTTATAAGCGTCCTGGTTAGAGTCCCGCTCCTTGAAAGTGGCAGCTCTACCCTTTAGCTCAGTGCGGATGTTGCCTGTAATCCATGGCTTCTGAATCCCGGAACATATTCCAGTCTGTGCTAGCAAAACGGTCCTTTAGCTTAGCATCTACGTCACCTGACCACTTCCTTATTGAGTGAGTCACTGGTACTTCCTGATTTAGTTTTTGATTGTAAGCAGGAAGTAGGAGGATAGAGTTATGGTCAGATTTACCAAATGGAGGGTGAGGGAGGGCTTTGTACGCATCTCTGTGTGTGGAGTAAAGGTGGTCTACAGTTTTATATAAAACAAATGGTTTTCTCTCTGATTGCACATTTAACATGCTGGTAGAAATGAGGTAAAAGAGATTAACGTTTCCCTGCATTAAAGTCCCCGGCCACTAGGAGAGCCGCCCCTGGATGAGAATTTTCTTGTTTGCTTAGGCCTTGAAATACATCCACATATCTTCAAACTCAGTGCCTCTTTGCTTGACATCATGGGGAAATCAAAATAAACCAGTCAAGACCTCAGGAAAAACAATTGTAGACCTCCACAAGTCTGGTTCACCTTGGGAGCAATTTCCAAACGCCTGAAGGTACCCCATTCATCCGTACAAACAATAGTGCGCACGTATAAACACCATGGGACCACACAGCCATCATACCGCTCAGGAAGGAGACGCGTTCTGTCTCCTAGAGATGAACGCACTTTGGTGCGAAAAGTCCAAATCAATCCCAGAAAAACAGCAAAGGACCTTGTGAAGATGCTGGAGGAAACAGGTACAAAAGTATCTATATCCACAGTAAAACGAGCCCTATATCGACATAACCTGAAAGGCAACTCAGCAAGGAAGAAGCCATTGCTCCAATACCGCCATAAAAAAGCCAGACTATGATTTGCCTATGGGGACAAAGATTGTACTTTTTGGAGAAATGTCCTCTGGTCTGATGAAACAGAAATATAACTGTTTGGCCATATTGACCATCTTTATGTTTGGAGGAAAAAGGGGGAGGCTTGCAAGCCTAAGAACACCATCCCAACCGTGAAGCACGGGGGTGGAAGCATCATGTTGTGGTGGTGCTTTGCTGCAGGAGAGACTGGTGCACTTCACAAAATAGATGGCATCATGAGGTGGGGAAATTATGTGGAAATATTGAAGCAACATCTCAAGACATCAGTCAGAAATGGGTCTTCCAAATGGACAATGACCCCAAGCATCCTTCCAAAGTTGTGGCAAAATGGCTTAAGGACAACAAAGTCAAGGTATTGGAGTGGCCATCACAAAGCCCTGACCTCAATCCTATAGCACATTTGTGGGCAGAACTGAAAAAGCATGTGCGTGCAAGGAGGCCTACAAACCTGACTCAGTTACACCATGTCTGTCAGGAGGAATGAGCCAAAATTCACCCACCTTATTGTGGTAAGCTTGTGGAAGGCTACTCAAAACGTTTGACCCAAGTTAAACAATTTAAAGGCAATGCTACCAAATACTAATTGAGTGTATGTAAACTTCTGACCCACTGGGAATGTGATAAAGAAATAAAAGCTGAAATAAATCATTCTCTCTGCTATTATTCTGATATTTCACATTCTTAAAATAAAGTGGTGATCCTAACTGACCTAAGACAGGGAATTTTTACTAGGATTGTCAGGAATTGTGAAAAACTGAGTTTAAATGTAGTTGGCTAAGGTGTATGTAAACTTCCGACTTCAACTGTATGTATGTTCAGTGGGGCAAAAAAGTATTTAGTCAGCCACCAATTGTGCAAGTTCTCCCACTTACAAAGAGGTCATTTTCATCATAGGTACACTTCAACTATGACAGACAAAATGAGGGGGAAAAATCCAGAAAATCACATTGTAGGATTTTTAATGAATTTATTTGCAAATTATGGTGGAAAATAAGTATTTGGTCAATAACAAAAGTTTATCTCAATACTTTGTTATATACCCTTTGTTGGCAATGACAGAGGTCAAATGTTTTCTGTAAGTCTTCACAAGGTTTTCACACACTGTTGCTGGTATTTTGATCCATTCCTCCATGCAGATCTCCTCTAGAGCAGTGATGTTTTGGGGCTGTTGCTGGGAAACACGGACTTTCAACTCCCTCCAAAGATTTTCTATGGGGTTGAGATCTGGAGACTGGCTAGGCCACTCCAGGACCTTGAAATGCTTCTTACGAAGCCACTCCTTCATTGCCCGGGCGGTGTGTTTGGGATGATTGTCATGCTGAAAGACCCAGCCACGTTTCATCTTCAATGCCCTTGCTGATGGAAGGAGGTTTTCACTCAAAATCTCACGATACATGGCCCCATTCATTCTTTCCTTTCCCTGGATCAGTCGTCCTGGTCCCTTTGCAGAAAAACAGCCCTAAAGCATGATGTTTCCACCCCCATGGTTCACAGTAGGTATGGTGTTCTTTGGATGCAACTCTTTGTCCTCCAAAAACGACGAGTTGAGTTTTTACCAAAAAGTTATATTTTGGTTTCATCTGACCATATGACATTCTCCCAATCTTCTTCTGGATCATCCAAATGCTCTAGAGCAAACTTCAGACGGGCCTGGACATGTACTGGCTTAAGCAGGGGGACACGTCTGGCACTGCAGGATTTGAGTCCCTGGCGGCGTAGTGTGTTACTGATGGTAGGCTTTGTTACTTTGGTCCCAGTTTTATGCAGGTCATTCACTAGGTCCCCCCGTGTGGTTCTGGGATTTTTGCTCACCGTTCTTGTCCTCATTTTGACCTCACAGGGTGAGATCTTGCGTGGAGCCCCAGATCGAGGGAGATTATCAGTGGTCTTGTATGTCTTCCATTTCCTAATAATTGCTCCCACAGTTGATTTCTTCAAACCAAGCTGCTTACCTATTGCAGATTCAGTCTTCCCAGCCTGGTGCAGGTCTACAATTTTGTTTCTGGTGTCCTTTGACAGTTCTTTGGTCTTGGCCATAGTGGAGTTTGGAGTGTGACTGTTTGAGGTTGTGGACAGGTGTCTTTAATACTGATAGCAAGTTCAAACAGGTGCCATTAATACAGGTAACGAGTGGAGGACAGAGGAGCCTCTTAAAGAAGAAGTTACAGGTCTGTGAGAGCCAGAAATCTTGCTTGTTTGTAGGTGACCAAATACTTATTTTCCACCATAATTTGCAAATAAATTCATAAAAAATCCTACAATGTGATTTTCTGGATTTTTTTTCTCATTTTGTATGTCATAGTTGAAGTGTACCTATGATGAAAATTACAGGCCTCTCTCATCTTTTTAAGTGGGAGAACTTGCACAATTGGTGGCTGACTAAATACTTATTTGACCCTCTGTATGTATGTATGTATGTATGTATGTATACATCTGTCTATATATAATTAATTGAATTTGGCCTTACTGCTGTTACCCCATAGAAACGCATTGCATAATACATTTATACATGGCAGAAGCTTTCTCATATTGTTTTCCCATTTGCTTGATTATGCTGGCAATTGACATTCAACAAACCGTAGAACAATATAGCTCTTTCCTGTATACACATTTTAATGTCCATTTATATCCTTATTTACGCCCTTTATACATTTGCTGTAAGTCCATGGAGATGATTGACGCAGATGTCATGTCACTCAATAATGCTTCCGGTAATGGTTCTGTTTTATTTCCATGGTTTGTAGCTCGGTCAAAGCACATGTAACAGAGATGATCCATATCCTCAAACCGGCATTTTGAAGCCAAAAATACATCCAGATTTATATTCATAATTGATTTGTTCTCTGTTAGGTCCACAGATAAGCATCATAACCCCATATTAAGCAGCTAAACCCATCATCATTTGACTTCCTGATTCAAAATGAGGGGCTTTATACTTGAATCCGCACACTAATCAATGCCCTATCATTTCCGAGCACCCCTATCCAAAATTCGGCTTTGTGTCGCATTGATTTGCAAATGCAACCCTAATAGGTACCATACCCAAAGACTGCACTTTACTCAAAATTGAGTTTATCACGTTTTTGATGGCTCCAGCATGTACTCTCTGGAAGGACAGATTGCTTAGTAGATTGCAGTTTCAGACTTCATCATATTTAAACTGGCGAAGGGGAAAATATTCCAGTGCTGCAGAGAAACAGCTCCTTAATTGAGAGCCAATCAACCTCGGCGTCGCTGTTAATGTCAAAAGGTACGATTTGAGTTTGGCTGAAGATAATGAATAATTGCATCAAAGTTGGGCGCTTGCCTGGCTTAAAGACAGTGTTTGTGCGCCGGGAAGTGTGGAATAGCCAGCTGGTGCAATTTAATGTTCCCTTCATCTCAGCGCAATAGTGAGTTGAATACAACCACCTCTTTTCCTCATGCTCTTGTCTATTCTGTACCAGATATAGTCTAGATTAGCTGCCGCTGTGTCCACAACAAAGACACTCATCTTAAGGATCTACAAAATTAATTGGAAGCTGATAACTCTTGTGTGTATGGGTTATGTCGTTTATAATGTTTATAGTATCAGGCTTCTTATTCATGTAGGGCATGTCCAATGGGCTGTTTTGTCATTGCATTTCCTGAGGTTTCGTACCCCCGCGGTTTTGGATCCCGCTGTTCTGGAATCAACTCTGAAACTCCTATTCTCTTTCATAGTCTATTGATCAAAACGGAACCAACTGTAGCCATCGGGATAAGGTATTGCCCTGTGCAATGTTGGAGGAGCTTTCTTCCCCCCTCTTAAAAAGGTTGATGTTTCTCCCTTAGATTCTCGCCAATGAGCATTTACGATCAAGCGCGGCGTCCGTCTTTGCAAACGCAGAGGCGTAAATTGGCCTTTGAAGCTGTGGGATATCAGAGAGGCTGTGATGATTTCTTTCAAATGATTCATTATTATTTTTCTCAGTCTGTTCTGTGAAACCCTTTGTTCAATAGTACTCATGTTTGATTATTCGATTTTAAAAACGAAAAAGCACCTGTGAATTCTGTGCGAACACCTATTCATGTACAGAATTTTCAGATTTGATAATGCATTTTCTTCTGTTGCATCAGAGGGATGGAATAGTTTAGATTGACCAATTAGTTTTTTATTCAAATGTCTTGCCCTCAGTTGCTCACAATTTCTCCTCTTGTCTGGAGATTGCTCCCTTTTCTATTTCCCTGGTTTATTGGTTTCAGATTATTGTGTTAAATTATTGTGGGATTAGGGAAAATATAATTGAGGTTAAACAATATTAATAGACAGTGTTCCTCAACGAGTGGTCGTTCTGAGTAGCCGACAACAAAAATGGTGTACCGCCATTCGCTTCTGTACTAAATTATATTATATTATGATTAATAAATGGTATTCTGTTTCAGTGTGTTTACATGCATGTGTTAATGTAGCATGGAGTATAGGGATTTTTGGGGGTGCATCAGCCTGGCCTACATGCATCAGCTTGGCCTACACCTGTTCTGTGATGTACAGTGCATTCGGGAAGGTATTCAGATCCCTTGTCTTTTTCCACATTTTGTTACGTTATAGTTTTGTTCTAAAATATATATATATATTTAAATCCTTATCAATCGACACACAATACCCGATAATGACAAAGCAAAAATAAATGTTTGTTTTTTTGCTAATTTATTCAAAATAAAACAGAAATGCCCTTATTTACATAAGTATTCAGACCCTTTGCAATGAGACTCGAAATTGAGCTCAGGTGCATCCTGCTTCCATTGATCATCCTTGAGATGTTCCTACTACTTGATTGGTGTTCACCTGTGGTAAATTCAATTGATTGGACATGATTTGGAAAGGCACACACCTGTCTATATAAGTTCCCACAGTTGATAGTGCATGTCAAAGCTAAAGGCATTGTCTGTAGAGCGCCGAGACAGGATTGTGTCGAGGCACAGATCTGGAGAAGGGTACCAAAAAATGTCTGCAGCATTGAAGGTCCCCAAGAACACAGTGGCCTCCATCATTCTTAAATGGAAGAAGTTTGGAACCAGCAAGACTCTTCCTAGAGCTGGCCGCCCGGCCAAACTGAGCAATCAGGGGAGAAGTGCCTTTGTCAGGGAGGTGACCAAGAACCCAATGGTCACTCTGACAGAGCTCCAGAGTTCCTCTGTGGAGATGATTGTCCTTCTGGAAGGTTCTCCCATCTCTGCTGCAGTCCACAAACCAGGCCTTTATGGTAGAGAGGGCAGGCGGAAGCCCCTCCTCAGTAAAAGGCATATGACAGCCTACTTGGAGTTTGCCAAAAGGCACCTAAAGGACTCTGACCATGAGAAACAAGATTCTCTGGTCTGTTGAAGCCAATATTGAACTCTTTGGCCTGAATACCAAGTGTCACGTCTGGAGGAAACCTGCCACAATCCCCACTGTGAAGTGTGGTGGCAGTATCATGCTGTGGGGATGTTTTTCTGCGGCAGGGACTGGGAGACTAGTCAGGATCGAGGGAAAGATGAACGTAGCAAAGTACAGAGAGATCCTTGATGATAATCAGGACAATGACCCTAAGCACACAGCCAAGACAACGCAGGAGTGGCTTCGGTCAAGTCTCAATGTCATTTAGCTTCACTCGCAATAACATCTGCTAACCATGTTGTATGTGACCAATACAATTGGATTTGATGTCCTTGAGTTGCCCAGCCAGAGCCCGGACTTTAATCTATCGAACATTTCTGGAGAGACCTGAAAATAGCTATGCAGCGTCTCTCCCCATCCAACCTGACAGAGCTTGAGACGATCTGCAGAAAATAATGGGAGAACCTCCCCAAATCGGTTCAAGCATCATACCCAAGAAATCTTGAGGCTACAATCACTGCCAAAGGTGCTTCAACAAAGTACTGAGTAAAGGGTCTGAATACTTATGTAAATGTGATATTTCTGTTTTTGCTTTGTCATTATGGGGTATTATCTGTAGATTGAGGGGGGGGGGGACAATTGAATCAATTTTAGAATAAGGCTGTGATGAACAAAATGTGGAAAAAGTAAAGGGGTCTAAATACTTTCCGAATGCACTGTATATAATGTCATTGTTTCTCTTGCTACGATTTACCATTGACTGTTTGACATGAATAATGGGTATTTTGAAAGGGGTAGTTAATAATGTTATGCCAGGACTTTTCAGAGGGAGAAGTCACAAATGTATGCATGTTGTAACGTGGGCGACATTCGATGTGAGCAGACAACCTTCAAGAAAAACATCTGGCATAATTCATAGCAACATTGAGCCGTGGTGAATGTGTGGAGACAGTCAGTGGTAAATCGTACCAATATATACATCACAGGACAGGTGTAGGCCAGGCATTTCCATGAATGTTCCATGAATGTATTCACCCCCAATAATCCTCCATGCTACATTAACACACTGAAACAGAATACCATTAATTAATCATAATATAACATTATTTAGTTCAGAAGCCAGTGGTGGAACACAATTTTTGTTGTCGGCTATTCAGGACAACCACTCGTTGAGGAACACTGTATGTTAATATAGTTTAACCTCAATTATGTTTCCCCTAATCCCACAAATGAACAATCCGAAACCAATAAACCAGGGAGAAAGAAAAGAGAGCAATCTCCAGACGAGGAGAAATTGTGCAAGGGGTCATGCTCTACCAACTGAGCCACACAGGACCAAGCTTGTATATTCCAGAAGTATAAATATACATTTGACTAACCTTACTTGATATTTCTCCCTCTGGAAAGTCCTGGCATAACCTTGTTAACGAACCCTTTTAAATGACACATTATTCAAGTCAATTGGTGATTCTACAGTCTAAAGTCCTTCCTTAACCCATACTGATGCCATTGTTATCTTCCCTTTGCTAACTCCCTACTGATGCTCTGGTTGGTTATCCCCATCCACTATCATGTCGCTAACTCTCCTTGTTGTCTGGTGCAGGCCATGGTGGAGACTGTGAACAACCTGCTTCAGCCCCAGGCCCAGTCGGCGTGGAGGGACCTGAGCACCGGGGAGCAGCTGAGAGCAGCCACCATGCTACTGGACACGGTGGAGCAAGGAGCCTTTGTCCTGGCCGACAACCTGCTCAAGACGGACATCGTGCAGGAGAACACCGACAACATTCGTGAGTACAGACCGAGACCCATGTACACACATAGAGGCATCACAAGCACAAACATTAAATTAGATCTGACCACACACATGCATGAAGGCAGGCGGTCGTGTACACACACACACGCGCGCGCGCGCGCACACACACACACAGTGTTAGAACTTATTGATGTGGCAAAAATAACTCTTCAGACACTGTTTTGTACACTGGTGAACACAAGAGGAGCTGTCAACCTGCCAGCACATGATTTCTGGAATGTGTAAGAGACACGATTGACTGAATGTTTTACAAACCTTTTCATAGTCGTCATAGGACAGTGTGATCGCAAACACTGTCATCTCTTGACGTACTGTATATTTATACTTCTGGAATATACAAGCTTCGTCCTGTGTGGCTCAGTTGGTAGAGCATGACCCCCACTTTACCTGGCGAAACGAGCAGGGAAAGTGTCTCGTCTGAAAGAGCAGTGGCTGTTGTCCAATCACGTCTGATTAAACAGATTACTACGTTTGCCAGTAATATGAGCATTAAGCCATCCTAATGTGATTTGTTTTGGTCGTCGAAGGAAATCAATTTGGACAAACTAAGTTCCGGCACAGTCGTGCAGCCTCTGCGTCCCAAATGGCACCTTATTACCGATATAGTGCACTACTTTTGACCCGAGCCCTATGGGCACCACATAAGGAATAGGATGCCATTTGAGACGCATCCAGAGTCTTAGTCATTGTTTGAGTTTAGTTTCAAGTTTCACGTTTTATTAGTCGCATGGACACCATCAAACGAAACTTGCATAATAAATATTTTGAATACCAACATAAAGTGAATGGCTCAGTAGAATAGAATAAACATTTTAGCATAAGTAAGGCACAATATAGTCCAGTGTTTATACATGTATTGGGGATGAGGGGCAGTTTTCAACTGAGCAGTATAATAAGAGTCTGGGAGCAGCAGTTGTGATATGTGTGTGTGTAGCATTAATGTATGTGTGTGTGTGTGTGTGTCTGTGTGGTTGGGTGCATGAGTGAGTGCATGTGTGCTAATTTGTGGAGAATCAGAGCAGGTGGTCAGTCCAGTTCCAGTGTTCAGCAGTCTGATGGCTTGTAGATAGAATCTGTCTCTGAGCCTGTTAGTATCAGACCTCATGCTCTGATACCGTCTGCCCGACAGTAAGGGAGAGAACAGCTCGTGGCTGGGGTGTTTGAGTTTAGGCCAAATCTAAGCTAGTGTATTCAAGTTTTTCAGAACCTGAATGTGATAATTTAGATATTGGGATATATTATAAAATGAGTTATCCAATGATTGTTCCATGGAGGCAAGATGGTTTTCACTTGGGAGCCAGGCCCAGCCAATCAGAATGAGTTTTTCCGCACAAAAGGGCTTTATTCCAAAGAAAGACTCCTCCATTTCATCAGCTGTCCAGGTGGCTGGTCTCAGAGGATCCCGTAGGTAAAGAAGCCGGATGTGGAGGTATTGGGCTGGCTTGGTTACACGTGGTTTGCGGCTGTGAGGCCAGTTGGACATACTGCCAAATTCTCAAAAATAACTTTAGGAGGCGGCTTATTGTAGAGAAATGAACATTACATTTCCTGGTAACAGTTCTGGTAGGCATTCCTGCAGTCAGGATACCAATTGCATGCTCCCACAAAACTTGAAACATCTGTGGCATTGTGTTGTGACAAAACTGCACTTTTAAGTGGCCCAGCACAAGGTGCACTTGTGTAATAATCATGTTGTTTAATCATCTTATTTATATGCCACACCTGTCAAGTGGATGGATTATCTTGGCAGAGGATAAATACTCACTAAGTGATGTAAACAAATTTGTGCACAAAATTTGAGAGAAATAAGCTTTTTGTGCATATGGAACATTTCTGGGATCTTTTATTTCAGCTCATGAAACATGGGACCAACACTTTACATGTTACATTTATATTTTTGTTCAGTCTACATTGCATAGCTATTTAGATTACCAAAATGGTATGATGCATCATGTTTGGACCAGAACCCTATGGGCCCTGGTCATTTTTATTGCACTATATTTGGAATAGGATGCAATTTGTGACACATCCATAGTTCAGATTGGCTATTGATCCTGTGTGCTCTAATATTCACCAATGGGCTCTTGAAGATTCCAAATGAGATCAAAGGTCAACCAGTAAACATGGAGATCAAAGGTCAACCAGTAAACATGGAGGTCAAGTTCAGCCCGGTTAGGAATGGGAGACAATTCCGTCGGTTGTCAAATATATATTGACTTAATTATCTTAAATCACTGTCTTTATATCCATATGAATACCGTAACTTGATTTAAGCCCCAGTTCTGTGCATAATGAATCAATGGTCAAGGCCTGAGGGTCTTCTGGGGATATGTATTGATATATATATATATATATTAAAAGCAGTGGGGTGATAGTGGATTTGTTGACACTCTCCCCTGATTGCCCTTAGCTGTCAGTTTTTACAGAAAACGTCCATGTACACAGAAATGAAATGCTTAAAACATATCAATGTTCTGGCCTATGCCCCTGCGGGATGAAACGGGAAGATACAGTGAGGCATTGAACAACTGTTGTTGAATTGTGGACTTAACAAATCAACCGTTTACATTTCAAACGGTTGTTGAACACAGTTGTAAGGAAGAGGGAAAGACGAGGGGAAGGAGGCGAGTGAATGAAACGTGTTTGCGAGCTGAAGAAACGACCAGCGTGTATCGAGCATTAGGGAAAGATAATGTTATTATATAGCGCCCTTAGCATAAAGGGGATTTCTTTAGGCTCCTGCTGCCATGGCAACCTTAACATGTAGGTCTGACAAGTCGAATGAAGCAGCCTACGTTGGGGAATAAATAAAATGGGAATTTATTGTCTATGGTACTCAATTTATCTGGGTATTAAGGGATCCTAGCCCTGTTTGGAAGGAAACTAAACAATCCTCTCATGGCGAACTACCGGTGTTTTTTTTATTTTTCCTTCATGGAGGTAGTCTGGTTAATCGTGCACAGTGACATGTTTACTAGGCCTTCCCTTTCAGTTTGCTCTGTTGAGTTTGCCAGCCAATGAGGTTTGTTTGTCCCCCGCGGTCCCAAGTGCCCACACCGTCATGTAATTACATAAGTATTTAGACACCACAAAATAACCATGTCAAATCAAATTGTATTTGTTACATGCGCCGAATACAGCAGGTGTAGACTTTACCTTAAAATGCTTACTTACAAGCCCTTTCTCAACAATGCATATTTACATTTGCTCAATAAAAAAAGGAAATATTAACAATAATGATGCTATATGCAAGGAGTACCGGTACTGGGGCAATGTGCAGAGGTACGAGGTAGGTGAGGTAACATGTACATGTAGGTAGGGGTAAAAATGACTAGGCAATCAGGATAGATAATTAACAAGAGTAGTAGCAGTGTGAGTGTGTCTGGCATCAATTTGCATGTGTGTATGAGTGTGTACCGTTCATGTCGGAAGTTTACATACATCTTAGCCAAATACATTTAAACTCAGTTTTTCAAAATTCCAGACATTTAATCCTAGTAAAGATTCCCTGTCTTAGGTCAGTTAGGATCATCACTTTATTTTAAGAATGTGAAATGTCAGAATAATGGCAGAGGGAGTGATTTATTTCAGCAGTTATTTCTTTATCACATTCACAGTGGGTCAGAAGTTTACCTACACTCAGTTAGTATTTGGTAGCATTGCCTAACTTGGGTCAAACATTTTGTGGAGCCTTCCACTAGCTTCCCACAATAAGTTGGGTGAATTTTGTCCCATTCCTGCTGACAGAGCTGGTGTAACTGAGTCAGGTTTGTAGGCCTCCTTGCTCTCACACGCTTTTCCATATCTGCGAACACATTTTCTATGGGATTGAGGTCAGGGCTTTGTAATGGCCACTCCAATACCTTGACTTTGTTTTACTTAAGCCATTTTGCCACAACTTTGAAAGTATGCTTTGGGTAATTGTCCATTTGGAAGACCCATTTGCGACGAAGCTTTAACTTCCTGACTGATGTCTTGAGATGTTGCTTCAAAATATCCACACAATTTTCCCGCCTCATGATGCCATCTATTTTGTGAAGTGCACCAGTCCATCCTGCAGCTAACCACCCGCACAACATGATGTTGTGTTACATGAATTAAATTCCTACATGTTTTAATACCCAATTAAATTAAACACTCTGTCCACTTCTAAGAACTTGTAAGACTCTTATTTGCATAAAATGGACAGAGACCAGTCTCAAAATCAATCAGCAGCGTTTATTCTCGAGAGTACTGAACATGATACAGTTTACCACAGGTTATAAACGGAAAATGACGTCATGAGTTTTTGAACTGTCCCGTCTCTTCTTCAACCTGGTACAAAGGCAATATTGCAAGCCTTCCCACATCGTCCCGCACCAATTTAATATAATTTATGACTGAGCCAAGGTCTTCCTGTGTAGATAAGCATTCTAGCCAGTCTGACGATATGTTCATTCATTTCTACCAAGGAACAGACAGTCATTGTTCTAATTCTTGATTATATTTACACACATTATATTCAGTACTAGGATTAAAAGAAAATTCATACATCTATACAGTAACATAATAGTATTCTGATTAGTCAGTCCTGATTGAAATGTATACATTAGTCATTATTGATAAAAAATCCCTTAACATGTTGCCACCCCCGTGCTTCATGGTTTGGCTTGCAAGCCTCCCCCTTTTTCCTCCAAACATAACGATGGTCATTGTGGCCAAACAGTTCTTATTTTGTTTCATCAGACCAGAGGACGATCTTTGTCCCCATGTGCAGTTGCAAACCGTGGTCTAGCTTTTTTTTGATGGCGGTTCTGGAGTAGTGGCTTCTTTATTCACAAGGTCCTTTGCTGTTGTTCTGGGATTGATTTTCACTTTACGCGCCAAAGTGCGTTAATCTCTAGGAGACAGAACGCATCTCCATCCTGAGCGGTATGAAGGCTGCGTGGTCCCATGGTGTTTATACTTGCGTACTATTGTTTGTACAGATGAACATGGTACCTTCAGGCATTTGGAAAGTGCTCCCAAGGATGAACCAGACTTGTGGAGGTCTACAATTTATTTTCTGAGGTCTTGGCTTATTTTCCCATGATGTCAAGCAAAGAGGCACTGAGTTTGAAGGTAGGCCTTGAAATACATCCACATGTACACCTCCAATTGACTCAAATTATGTCAATTAGCCTATCAGAAGCTTCTAAAGCCATTACATAATTTTATGGAATTCTCCAAGCTGTTTAAAGGCACTGAGTGTATGTAAAATTCTGACCCACTGGAATTGTGATACAGTGACTTATAAGTGAAATAATCTGTCAGTAAACAATTGTGAAAGAATTACTTGTGTCATGCACAAAGTAGATGTCCTAACCGACTTGCCAAAACTATAGTTTGTTAACAAGAAATTTGTGGAGTGGTTGAAAAATGAGTTTTAATGACTCCAACCTAAGTGTATGTAAACTTCCGACTTCAACTGTATACACATAAACACACACACACACTACGGTTCAAACATTTGGCGTCACTTAGAAATGTCCTTGTTTTCCATGAAAACATACATGAAAGGAGTTGCATAATTAATTGGAAATATAGTCAAGATGTTGACAAGGTTATATATAATAATTTTTAATTTAAATAATAATTGTGTCCTTCAAACTTTGCTTTCATCAAAGAATCCTCAATTTGCAGCAATTACAGCCTCGCAGACCTTTTGGCGTTCTAGTTGTCAATTTGTTGAGGTAATCTGAAGAGATTTCACCCCATGCTTCCTGGTGCACCACAAGTTGGATTGGCTCGATGGGCACTTCTTACGTACGATACGGTCAAGCCGCTCCCACAACAGCTCAATAGGGTTGAGATCCGGTGAGAGTGCTGGCCACTCCATTATAGACAGAATACCAGCTGACTGCTTCTTCCCTCAATAGTTGCATAGTTTAGAGCTGTGCTTTGGGTCATTGTCCTGTTGTAGGAGGAAGGAGGAGGAAATTGGCTCCAATTAAGTGCCGTCCACAGGGTATTGCATCTCTTTTACCCTGTACTTTTTTCACTTTTTTCACATCTTCCTCTGTCTGTGTCTGTGTTCTTTTAATTGGCCTATAATGCATGTAGTAATAATGCATGTAGTCCAAGTAGCCATTTGGTTAAATGTTCAGCAGTCTTATGGTTTGGGGTAGTAGCTGTTCAGGAGCCTTTGCTGTGCTGCACCGCTTGCCAGTCTATGACTTGTGTGGCTGGAGTCTTTGACAGTTTATAAGGCCTTCCTCGTATAGACGTCCTAGGTGGAGAGAGCTCGGCCCCAGTGATGTACTGGGCCTACCCTCTGTAGCGCCTTATGGTCAGATGCCAAGCAGTTGCCATACCAAGCGGTGATGCAGCCAGTCAAGATGCTCTCATTGGTGTAGCTTTGTAACTTTTTTAGGATCTGAGGTCCCATGCCAAATCTTTCTAGCCTCCTGAAGGGGAAGAGGCATTGTCATGCCCTTTTCACGACTGTCTTGGTGTGTTTGTACCATGCTGGGGTCCACATCACTAAGGATCTGAGGAACTTTTAAGCTCTGGATGTGCTCGGCCCTTTCCTGTAGTCCACAATCAGCTCCTTTGTCTTGCTGACGTTAAGGGAGAGGTTGTTGTCCTTGCACTACGCTGCCAAGTTTCTGACGACCACTCTCTCATCATTGTTGGTGATCAGTTCTACCACCATTGTGTCGTCAGCAAACTTAATGATGATGTTGGAGTCATGCACAGTCGAGGGAGAACAGGTAGAAAAGGAGGGGACTAAGCATGCAGCCCTGAGGGGCTCCCATGTTGAGGGGCACCTTGGCAGATTTGTTGCTTACCCATGTCACCTTGTCTGGAAGTCCCTTATCTAGTTGCAGAGTGTTCAGTCGCAGGGTCTTTAGTGATGAGCTTTGATGGCATTATGGTATTGAACGCCCAGCTGTAGTCAATGAACAGCATTCTCACATACAGTAGACTTTTATTTTGTCCAGGTAGGAAAGGGCAGTCTGGAGTGCAATAGAGATTGCATCATCTGCGGATCTGTTGGGGCGGTATGCAAATTGGTGTGTGTCCACAGTGTCTGAAATTATGGTGTTGATGTGAGCCATGACCAGCCTTTCCATGCATTTTTTGGCTACATATGTTCTACAGGGTCATAGTCATTTAGACAGGTTACCTTGGCGTTCTTGGGCACAGGGATTATGGTGGTCTGCTTGAAACATGTAGGTATTACAGACTGGGTCAGGGAGAGGTTGAAAATGTAATTGAAGACACTTTCCAGTTGGTCAGCGCATGCACTGAGTACGCATCCTGGTAATCCGTCTGGCCCTGCGACCTTGTTAATGTTAACCTGTTTAAAGGACTTACTTATTTGGCTACAAAGAGCGGGACCATATAGTCGTCCAGAACAGCTGGTGCTCTCATGTCCACTGCTCCGATGATTGCTCTCTCCTAGGCAATGGCTGAATAATGTATGTACCTGTAGTCTTTGTTTGTGCGTGAAATATTTACATTTTTATGTGCAGTACTCACAAGCAATACAAAAGCTTACCCAGGATATATTATTCCTGTTTTCATCTTCTTGTTGACAGAAATACATGGCCAGTTTATTAGGTGTACCGGGTAAGACCCTCCTTTGCCTCCAGAACTGCCGGAATAATTCTGGGCATGGACACGTTGCTCAATTGGTTTCAAGGGCCCTAACGTGTGCCAGGAAAACATTCCCCACACTATTACACCACTGCCACCAGCTTGTACCGTTGACAACTGTCAGGATGGGACCATGGACTCATGCTGCTTTATCAAATCCTGACTCTGCCATCAGCATGATGCCACAGGAACTGGGATTCGTTGGATCAGGCAATGTTTTTTGGCACCTCAATTGTCCAGTGTGGTGATCATGTGACCGGTGGAGTCACTTTTTCTTGTTTTTAGCTGATAGGAGTGGAACCCGGTCTGGTCGTCTGCTGCAATAGCCCATCCAGACAAGGACCGACAAGTTGTGCATTCCGAGATGTCGTTCTGCACACCTCTGTTGTACTGCACCATTATTTTTCTGTATGTGGTCTGCCTGTTAGCTTTCACGATTCTTGCCATTCTCCTTCGACCTTTTCTTGACGAGCTGTTTTTGCCCACAAGACTGCCGCTGACTGAATGTTTTTTGTTTGTTGCACCATTCCCAGTAAACCCTAGACACTGTCGTGCGTGGAAACCCCAGGATGCCAGATGTTTCTGAGATACTGGAACCGGCGCTCCTAGCACAGATGATACCACGCTTAAAGTAGCTTAGGTCACTCATGTTGCCCATTCTAACGTTCAATCGAACAGTAACTGAAGGTCTTGATGCCTGTCTGCCTGCTTTATTTAGCAAGCCATGGCCACGTGACTCACTGTCTGCAGGAGTGAACCGTTTTCTTGAAAGGGGTGGTGTGCCTAATAAACTGACTGAGTGTATGGACTCTTCACTAAACAATATCCTAAAAACATTAGTTAGTCTGTGTGTGTGTGTACCTACAGATGTATTATCTTCATTTGATCACCCTGTTGCAGGATAACTTTCTTTATTGAGTGAGGAGTAGTTCAGGTGTAACAGGGGGAGACTTGATGTACATTTTCTCGCTTTGTGCGGTTAAAGAATGGTTGAAGCTGACGAACAATTTTGCCCTCTGAGATTGGCCCTCGCTTTAAGGAAGTGATCATTTTTGGGTGTGAGCTAAGAGGAAAGCGATGGGTAGACGAGATCGAGATGAATGGTGAACACAGCCACGTTTTGGAGTGCCGGCACAACAGCTGTTGTGTCTGAGGGGGAGATCATCATTTGTCGTTCAAAGACTGCGGCATCGGGAAAATGAGGCGTTGAAAGAAGATCATTTCATAAGGTACAGTTGCAGGAAAACGTTCCTACAATGCACAAAATATACAAGTTGTAGTGTATCTGAGGATAAAAAGTCATTTTCACTTTGAAATTTCATACTTGATTTTCCATTATGAAAAATGTATCAACCCCTACAAAATTATAAATTCCTTATAATCCACATAATTTTCTGTGCTGCAGGATTATTTTCCTGCTGTTGCAAACTGGCTCAAATTAAGATCCTAAATCTGCATGCCAGCATATGCTCGTGCGTGTGTGTATACAGTACTTTCGGAAAGTATTCAGACCCCTTGACTTTTTCCACATTTTGTTACGTTACAGCCTTATTATAAAATGTATTAAATCATTTGTTTCCTCATCAATCTACACACAATACCCCATAATGACAAAGCAAAAAAAAAATGTTAAAAAACTAAAAGACTGAAATAGGACATTTACATAGGTATTCAGACCTTTTACGTAGTACTTTGTTGAAGCACCTTTAGCAGCGATTACAGCCTCACGTCTTCTTGGGTAGGACACTACAAGCTTGGCACACCTGTATTTGGGGAGTATCTCCCGTTCTTCTCTGCAGATCCTCTCAAGCTCTGTCAGGATGGATGGGGAGCATCGCTGCACAGGTATCTCCAGAGATGTTTGAACGGGTTCAAGTCCAGTCTCTTGCTGGGACACTCAAGGATATTGAGACTTATCCTGAAGCCACTCCTGCGTTGTCTTGGCTATATGCTTAGGGTCGTTGTCCTGTTGGAAGATTAACCTTCGCCTGTCTGAGGTCCTAACCTGCTCCTGAGAGCTTTTCATCAAGAATCTCTATGTACTTTGCTATGTTTATCTTTCCCTCGATCCTGACTAGTCTTCCAGTCCCTGCCACTGATAAGAGTTCAATCTTGGTTTCATTAGACCAGGGAATCTTGTTTCTCATGGGCTGAGAGTCCTTTAAGTGCCTTTTGGCAACTCCAAGCGGGCTGTCATGTGCCATTTACTGAGGTGTGGCTTCCGTCTGGCCACTCCACTATAAAGGCCTGATTGGTGGATTGCTGAAGTGATGGTTGTCCTTCTGGAAGGTTCTCCCATCTCCACAGAGGAACTCTGGAGCTCTGTCAGAGTGACCATCTGGTTCTTGGTCACTTCCCTGACCAAAGCCCCCTTCCCACGATGGCTCAGTTTAGCCATGTGGCCAGCTCTAGGAAGTGCCCTGGTGGTTCCGAACTCCTTCCATATAAGAATGATGGAGGCCACTGTGTTCTTGGTTACCTTCAATGCTGCAATAATTTTTTTGGAACCCTTCCCCAGATCTGTGTCTCAACAGGTGTGTGCCTTTCCAAATCATGCCCAATAAATTGAATTTACCACAGGTTGACTCCAATCAAGTTGTAGAAACATCACAGGGACGATCAATGGAAACAGGATGCACCGGAGCTCAATTTCGAGTCTCATAGCAAAGTGTCTGAATACTTATGTAAATATGGTATTGTTATTTTATTTTAGAAATTTGCAAGAATGTAAGAAAAAAACTCATCTGTTTTGTCATTATGGGGTATTGTGTGGGAATTGATGAGGAAAATGCGGAAAAAGTCAAGGGGTTGAAATACTTTCCGAATGCACTGTATGTGTTAATCTCCTCTCCACCTTTTGTTTGTTTGCATGCGTGTCTGTGTACCACTCCCGCTCATCGCTGATCTTATGAACAGATTTCTGCCGTCTTATTTCAACCGGCATACACATCAACACCTATTGTGGGTGTGTGTGATGCCTAAAGCCAGTCTTAAGCCTTTTTTTCATGGCTCATCCAGCAGGATGAAAAACATTGCAACTGACTCAGTTAGCTCTGATCTGGGATTGTTCGGCATAGCGGCCATTGTCGCTTTCCAGTTGAATAGGAATACATCTCGCCATCTCCAAAAGAATCCCTTGCACCATTGTGTAGCAGTTGCGAGGGTGCCTCGGAATGTTAATACCAAGGTTCTCTTTCTTAAAGTGAGAGCATGGCATGGCATGAAAACAACTTTTTTTTTCAAGGGTAGCCACAATAAGATTTTGCCTTCCCTCTGTGGGTGTTTTGTGCGAGCATTCGAGAGGTGCCCTTGAAGCCAGAAGTTGAAAGAAGTTTGAAATCTTTGATGCCATCTCTCCCAATTAACAAAGTACTGTCCAGGCCTGTGTTCAAATAGTATTGGTTTTCCTTAAAATACTTATCATGTTTGATTGGGCCTGTCTGGAGTGACAGGTGGGCAGGGTTTGCACTTTGGGGACTATTCCATTAGTTCCATTGCACTAGGCAAGCTCAAATGAAGAATTTAAAAGACAACATACTCTTTTAAGATCTGGGTCTTGTTCTGTATTCTCAAACTAAATTCAAGCACATGAAAAGTACACTTATCTCTTAGAAACTGATTTTTTTCTGCCAATCTCCTATTGACTCCTCATTTTCCTCTGCTGTACAATGCAGCAGTCTTTAAACCACAAGTTATGATCTCCCCTCAGATACAACAGCTGTTGTGCCAGTTCTCCAAAACCTGGCTGTCTTCACCATTTGTCTCTATCTCATCTACCCATCGCTTTCCTCTCAGCTCACCCCCAACATTGATAGCTTCCTTGAAGTGAGGGCCAATTTTCTCAGTTGGCAAAAGTTAGTGGACTTCAACACGAATCAAGGTAGTATGCAACCAGGCTCCCTCAGTTACTCCTAACTCGACGAAGAAAGTGTTGCGAGACGTGTATAGCCCAGTGTTGATCGGAAGGCTTCAGTGGGACTCTACTCTTCAAAGCCTGCCGAATTCAGAGGATGATGTACTTCATTCAACACACCCTGAAACCACTGATGAATGGAATCAATTATATCAGAGTAAAAGGCTTCTGAGAAAAAATCTGACAAGGTATCTCCTTGAAAATCCATTTGAAGTTTGTGAAATGCATCAAGTAATGCATAATAGCTGATGTTGGGGAAGGGAGCATCTTTTGATCAAGTGTTTCTTAAACTTTGTTGTTACCCCTTTGTCTGCTTTGTCTCTGATCTGAAACAAACTCCAGTGCTGTGATGCATACAGTCAGAGCAGAACTGAGTTTCGTATTACAATGTAAAGCTATCGTTCAATGCTAACACGTTTCGACAGGGGCATGGGTTTCCTTTCATATACTGCAAATGTTATCCCAGATGGAATTCTCTTGCATCACTGTCGACACTTTCACCCCTCATAATAATGTTCTTTAAATGGTCCTTTTTCTTCTCATTTGCTTCTGTCCAGAGCTGGAGGTGGCCCGGATGAGTACGGAAGGAAATCTGCCCGACCTGAAATTCCCACAAAGTGGCGGCCATGGTAACTCCATCTCCCTGTCATCAAGCACCTTGAAACAACATGGGAGAAACGGTAAATGACTTTGCCTTTTAATTTAAAAAAATATATATATCAGGGCTCTCCAACTCCAGTACTGAACAGCTATTAGTTGTGCAGGCTTTTGTTCCATTCCATCAGTTAGTGCCTGCATACCCAGTAGCTCTTCTGGACTGAACATCCCTGTCTGAGATAAGTCTGCCATTGATAATTCTATGCATAGTTAGTTTTTTTTCTGATGCCATAAGATTATAAGAAATGTAAAGGAGAGAAAGGCTCTAATATCTTAAAAGGGCAAACCGTGTCTCAAACAACAAAAAAGGTGGCACCCTGTTTTTGCTCACCGTTAGCTAATATTTTGAAAAAGTAGGTCAATTCAATAGGAACAAAAGTGTAAGCTGCATTGAAATGCGATGACGGTTACGAGGAGGGGCTTGGGAGTTTAAAACGTGTCCCTTTGCAGGGCTTGGTGCGAATGAGAAATATAACTTCCCTGCAGCTAATTATACTTGCTTACCACCTGCTTCGAACAGGCTGTTAAGAGCATGGGTTGCTTACCAGTAACATGTTTTTTGTGTGTGCAGAGTTAGGGTGCCTTCAAACCAAAACGCAGGTTCGACGCGGCAAATTATTCTGTAAAAAAGCTACATTTTCAATTGGTTGACAGATACGTTGTTGCTACTATAAGTACAAGTGTAACCACTTGTACTTACAGACTCTATAATATCAATATAATTCCAAGTGTGCCAAAAATGTTAGAAGCAGCTGGAGGACTTACACTTGGTTCCAGGCAGAGGTGACCAACCCTCTTCCAGGAAAGAGATACTGGATCTACCAGGGTTTTCTTCCAACCTTGTTATAACACAGTTGATTCTGCATAGTATCAAGGTCATGGAAAGCAGCTAATTAGTAGAATGAGGTGTGCTAGATAAGAGCTGGAGAGAAAGCCTAGCAGAAGGGAAGTTGTCCAGGAGGAGGGTTGGCCACCCCTGATACAACCTCTGATTAAGTAAAGCGCCTTTTTTACTCGACTTCAATGGACAAAAGAGGCTCCCTGGTTGCGGAATTAGTTGTGTTCAAGAGCTGCTTCAAACTTTAATGAGGCTATTATACACAATGCGGGGCTACCTACGGGAGCTCCGCCGCCCGTTTTTGGACTTGATTACTTGTTCATGCAAATGAGTTAGGCTGTTAGCACGTGCTCACCGCTCTTGGCTCTCGATGAGTGTCCAGCGGTGCCCGATGCTTTATTATATCTTCATTTGCTTTTATTTCCCGTTCCTTGAGAGGTAACACGCAATTTTCGTCTCGAGTGAGTGATCCAAGTCGCTGAGGGAGGGGTGTGCTTTCACATCCACCGTCCAAAGAAAGACGCCGGGAGAGGGATACGGTAGTGCGATGGGAGTGGGGAAAGAAACTAGGAGGAGTATCTGTTGCCTTTGTCAGTGCAATAAAGCAATAATGACATTTCATTGAAGTTGAATTAAATGGGCTTATCATACCTACAGAGGTAACATGCTCGGAGCAGCGAAAGTGTTTGAAGAATTTTCCCTATATTTTGTCCAAAATAGTTTCAACTCTAATCCTTGGGAATCTAAAAAGAATGAATGCAGTTTTTACCGTACCCCAGAATGCATCCTTATTTTTAAGTCTTGTGAATTTTAATAGGTTAGGTTATTGTGTGCTCCAAGACTTTGTGGAACTGTAACGTTTGACATCTGTAGATTGAGCTGTGGTGGTCCAACGCCGTTATGCCCTGGAGCAGGCACTTAACCCCAAAAATGGTTCCAAAAGCCAGCTGCACTCCGACTGACTCTGTGCTCTTCAATGTGTGTGTGGTTTTCTCGTAGGCATATAAAACCTTGGCACACCTAGTCTAGGTTTACAAACCTTATTAATTTATGGACAGAAACATATGTTGACCAGATAGTAATTTTTCACTTTTGGATTTTGTTTGATTTTCTGGCGCTAATGTCTCTGCTACTTTAACATTGATTTGCGCTGTTAATAACATTACACTGTTTGGTAAAGCATTTTAACCACACACTTTCAATTCGTCAGTGGTGGCTCTGTCTCAAGTCTCAATTGCCTTTCCTTCATTCTACTTTCCTCCATCACTCTGATCTGAAAGAACTGACCTGGTGAAAGCCAGCCTAATGATGAGCTTACGCCATATTCTTTTCACCTGTCACTACAGACAAAGGGGAGGAGATGAGCAGAGGATGGATTTTCAAGAAATTGAGACTAAGCCATGATGTGTTATTTTTCCTAGGAGAGATCCGGATGGCCTTCGTCCTGTACAAACACATCGGAGCCTATCTGTCTACAGAGAATGCCAGCATGAAGCTCGGCAGGGAAGCCATGGCCACCAACTACTCTGTCATTGTCAACTCTCCCGTCATCACCGCAGCCATCAACAAAGAGAACAACAAAGTCTACCTGTCTGAACCGGTCATATTTACCTTGAAACACCTGCAGGTAGAACGTGTACACACACACTTTGGGATTATCATGAAATTCACTGAGTTTCTTCAAGGGGCAATTTGGGATTGGTACATTCATTTTGGACTTTTTAAATGAATGGAGTCACCCCATAGCCCCCCATTTTAAAGTTTTACCTCAATCTATCATAACATATTGACGATGCAAAACGTTGTTTTCATTAATTTTCTCCCTATTATTTTTAGAACAGAACAGTCTAACCTGGAAGGCTGAGCTAATATGAGGGTTCTATTGTTAATCCTTGAAGGCTGGTTAGTCATAGGCAGAGCATTATCTTCCTCCCCGACTGCATTATCTTCCTCCCCGGCTGCATTATCTTCCCCTCGCACGACTCCATCGAAACAGCCCCGGTTTGTCTCCCAACGGCGCCCAAAGCTGTTATTCACTAGGGAGAGAGGGGGGGGGTGTGTGTAACACTTGGGGCCAATGCAGTTATAATGGGGACCAACTGGAGTCCGCCGCCGCTTCCCTACGTTTTTCTTGCCCCACTGGTCTAATCTCAATAAAACAGTGCTCTTCTATAAAGTACGTTTGTGCTTCCCTCCACTGCACTTCTGTGAGGACATGTCTTTTTTTCTGAACGGCTGTTTGCTCTGTCTTCTGAAAAGTTGGTTATTTTAAAGAGTATTCTAAGATTCGTCTAGAGAGTATTCAAAAAAGATGAACTGAGTCTGTATGGATGGTTATATAACTGCAGGTACACTAGAGTATGAATGGATAGGAGGATGTACTTCTCATAGCCTGGTTCCAGATCTGTTTCTGCTGTCTTGCCAACTACTATGGTCATTGTCATGCCAATCGTGGCAAAAACTGACTTATCCTAGGATAAGGATAGCCTGGGTTCAGATCTATTTGTGTCATCTTGGCAACTACTATGTTAATTGTCATCAGTGATGTAGTGGTAAAGAAACTAGGTGGTTAAACTTGGTTGCAGTGAATAAAGTAACGCTCCTTATACTTTCAATGCGTTCTTCCGCAAAAGGTGGGTATACTGCGTTTACTTGTGTTTACCCTCCACTACACCACTGACTGTCATACCAAACACCACCATAGTACTTGGCTATACACCACCATAGTACTTGGCTATACACCATAAACAGATCTAGGATCAGGCTGTACTGCTCTTTATTCTAGTCATTTGTTCCATTGCTCTACAATGAAAAGCCTTTAGATCAGATGGTGTTGGACCACTGGTCCCAGGGGACTGTGGTCGTCCTCTAGTTATTGTTTCACTTCCTTGCCTCAGCACTTAATGGACTAATTAAAGTTGTGAATGAGACAGAAGGTCACCTGGCCTGGTTATTCCACGGCCGTGCTGCACTGTATCCAACTAGCCATTGGTTGGCTGTGTGGAGGATAACTCAATAAGGTGGGACGTTTATCTCTGAGAGGATCTGCTGATTATGAATGTGTCACAAATGGAATCCTATTACAGTGCACTATTTTTGACCAGAGCCGTTTATGGTGCCTTTTGGGACGCAGTCCCATGTTCCACAGTCACAGTTTTGATTGCATTGTCAGTAGCAGCCAGATTGTCTTCTGCTGTGGGCAATTCCTTTAAGGTGCAGTTGAAGTGGCCCGGCAATATCTAGCTGCAAGAGATGGCGGTTCCCCACATCAAGGAAACTTTACCTGTTGAAAACTATTTGAGGCATTCCTATGCATCGTCACGTCTCTCCTCTCGCACTTTATCTGCATTAAGCTCTTAAGTGACTGTTTTGAAATGGGCCAGCGAGATGGCAGGCGACGCTAGCCGTTAAGGCCCGCCACCTTGCAGAGAGCAGCGGGGCAGTCTATTGTCGCACAGTAAAGGTTAAAGTGAAAGGTTGAAAAGCACAATGAAAGGCTGCTCGCCGCCGCCATTAAACTAAACCTGCACTGCCACCGGAAAAGGGAATTAAGTTTTTTTTTTTCTGAAATATTTTGTCCGGATCTGGAGTTATGGCATTGTGTCGAGGTTATGGGAGCTTACCTGGAATTAGCCCCATGCGTTTCCATTTAACCCAGCCAGAGCCGTTTAGAAAAGAAACATGACTCAACCTGCAATCAATGTGTGTGTTTTTCCTCCCATTAGCTCCATTGTACAGGGGCCCATAGGCTAATTGTTATGTGGTTTGTCCCCCACAGCAATCCAAGGAAAGCTTTAACCCCAACTGTTCTTTCTGGAGTTATTCCAAGAGGACCATGACGGGGTACTGGTCGACGCAGGATTGCCGGTTGCTAGGCACCAACAGGACTCACACCACGTGCTCTTGTACCCACCTGACTAACTTTGCCGTCCTCATGGCTCACGTGGAGGTCAAGGTAAGGCCTGTTCCACCGGCTCCTCATTCCGTTTGCTTTCAGCTCAGATCCCGTAGAAGCAATACACATTCCACAAGTAGTAGACGATGGAGAGCTCTGTTTTGCAAGCTTCATAGCACATTCTACAAAATGGCAGAGTTAAGATAGAAATCTAAGAGCTTTTTTTTTTTTTTTTTTGCCGAAAGCATCTTTAGTGTTGTGTGTATTAATTGTCCCCTTGCCTTGTGCTAGGCCTTGTGTGAATAGTTAGGCCTTGTGTGAATAGTTGGAGAGAGTGGCCGGAAAATGGAGAAAAAAAAAGGAAAATGCATTTATGTTTGAAAGCATTTAGAACACCTGAACGCACGATTCAAAGTTTCGAACGTTCCGATAGTCGCGTATTGATGAATTGAAGGAGAATCAGCATCTGTTTAAGTTGTGTTGGAGCCTGGTACTGGGAAAGCATAAATTAACACATTTACATTTTCTGTGTATAATAGAACAATAACGATAAAGATTGTATTTATGCGCCTCCTAAAATATTTGGGGTTGCTGGTGTTTGTTATTGTGCTTTTAAGTGTCTCATTGCGATGCTTAAATCCAAGATTACTTTTCAATTGATGTTATTTCGTTACATTGAAGCAAATATATTGCAACTCAATTTTTTTATTTTTACTTTGACTTTTATTTGTTGCTGTCTGATACAAAGACTCATATGAAAGAGATTTAGCGAAAGGGTGCATTTTATTTCAAAAGCATGAATTGATATGTTGTGTGTGTGCTCTTTTACCTGGGAGAAAATATCTGTGTGTTCTTTCTTTGCACTGTTGGATGCTTCATTGTCCGCTTTCGTCTTCTGGGAAAACAACAGAAAGTGAAGAGAAATACAGAGCTGTTTGACAGACACAGGAAAAGCGAGGAGGGAGAGGAGGGATAAAGAGAGGAAACATATAATAGGAGAGATCTCCTCTTTTTTCTCTCTCCCTCTTTCTCCCTCCTCTCGCTCTCTCCCTCTCTCTCGCGCTCTCTCTCCCCTCTTTCTCTCTCTCTCTCCCTCCGCCCTCTCACTCTCTCTCCCCTCTTTCTCTGTCTCACTCCCTCCCTCTCACTCTCTCTCTCCCATCTTTCTTGCACGTTCTCTTTCTCTCTCTCCCCCAAGGCAGTGAACCTTAATCAGCAGGGAAGGATGACTCTATAATGTCTCTCCCAGTTTGCCCAAGGCCATGTAACCACAGACCTCCCCTCTACCCCAGCTCCCACCCCGCTCCAGTCAACCAGCCCCTTTGGTCCAAAGGGGGTCACCCCCAGTGAGGAGGAGTTACTGTTTGTCACTAAGCCGCTTGGCTTGGGGGAGCCAGTGTGCTCAAGCCTTGGTGTCAAACCGGGCCATGAATGCAGAGGGAAGCTGTGAATAATCTAGGGGCCTTAACAGAATAAAAGAAAACTGGTGAAAAATAGGGCAAAATGGGAGTGAAAGAAGCACTTTGTCATGTGATTCACTCACCTTTTGGAAACTCCAGGATGCTGGTGTTCATTCAGGGGGAAAGTGGAAAGTCGTTACACCCCAATTCCAAAATTGCAGCATTTTTCTACTCGAAAGACATTTTGGTTCTGAGGAAACGCAGGCATCCATTGACACACTGCCAAGGCATTCCAATCCGGAAGCACGAATGAATGGTGAAGAAAGAGCACAAAAATGCCGTAAATTGGAGTGACCATATTTTGTCTCCATGGTAACTAAACATATTCTGTTCTGTCTAGGCATTGTTATTACACATTACCCTCTGAGTGAGAGATTGCAGATTGGCATGCGGCAATTACCATCTTCACTTTGAGCGGGCAGAGGCCCGCTGTCACTGTCATCTTTCGTTTTGCTGTATTCCGGCAGATAGACAGGGTGTTCCAGTTGTAAATGACAATAATACTACTCTACTTTTAAGTTCGGGAAGTGTTTGGGCTTTCATGATAAGACGTTGTTTGATACGTTCAGTTGTTCATGAACAGCTTATTATTGTAGATATTACTTAGTCCTAGATAGAGATATTACTAAGTTGAGGTATTGTTAAAAGGCTGTAGTAGTTGGTTGAAGTGATGTCTCTACAACCCGTTTTCAACCAGAACTGTACCTGATGGACATTTTAGAAAGCCGACCAAATGCGTGTACATAACCTGTATTAGAAGCATGAACTTGGTTATTTAATGATGTGAGCTTTTTCTTAATTCTATTAAGACAACATAGAACAGCTAATGTGGTGCCTTTCATCAATAACGGCCCTCATCTCGTTCTTGATTGCACCACGCTGCCCAGTCTTAACTTTCATGTTTGTATTTTACCTTTGAACTTAAAGCAGATGGGTGATTATTGCGCTAGCTCAGTATTGTAGATATGTGTATCTTGAATCCACAGACTCTGACTCTCTGAGGAATTAATTATGTAACTTTGATCTCTGCCAAAGGAGGTGAAAAAATATCCATCTTTGTCTATTGAAAATGGTTATGTACTTTTTTGATTATCTTTGGACTTGCACTTATTATTTGAGCTTCTACTTCTAAAAATTCACCTTTCCAGAAACAAGTCTCTCACTGTTGCCGCTTGCTATAGACCTCCCTCTGCCCCCAGCTGTGCCCTCGATACCATATGTGAATGATTGCCCCCCATCTATCTTCTGAGCTCGTGCTACTAGGTGACCTAAACTGGGACATGCTTAACACCCCGGCCATCCTACAATCCAAGCTTGATGCCCTCAATCTCACACAAATGATCAATGAACCTACCAGGTACAACTCCAAATCCGTAAACATGGGCACCCTCATAGATGTCATCCTAACTAACTCGCCCTCCAAATACACCTCTGCTGTTTTCAATCAAGATCTCAGCAATCACTGCCTCATTGCCTGCATCCATAATGGGTCTGCGACCAAACGACCACCCCTCATCACTGTCAAACGCTCCCTAAAACACTTCTGCGAGCAGGCTTTTCTAATTGACATGGCTGGGGTATCCTAGAATGACATTGACCTCATCCCGTCAGTAGATGATGCCTGGCTATTCTTTAAAAGTGCCTTCCTCACCATCTTAAATAAGCATGCCCCATTCAAAAAATGTAGGACTAGGAATAGATTTAGTCCTTGGTTCACTCCAGACCTGTCTGCCCTTGACCAGCACAAAAACATCCTGTGGCGTTCTGCATTAACATCGAATAGCCCCCGTGATATGCAACTTTTCAGGGAAGTTATCAACAAATATACACAGGCAGTTAGGAAAGCTAAGGCTATGTTTTTCAAACAGAAATTTGCATCCTGTAGTACGAACTCAAAAAAGTTCTGGGACACTGTAAAGTCCATGGAGAATAAGAGCACCTGCTCCCAGTTGCCCACTGCTCTGAGGCTGGGAAACACTGTCACCACCGATAAATCCACTATAATTGAGAATTCCAATAAGCATTTCTCTACGGCTGGCCATGCTTTCCACCTGGCTACCCCTACCCCGGTCAACTGCCCGGCACCTTCCACAGCAACCCGCCATTGCCCCCACTATTTCTCCTTTACCCAAACCAGATAGCTGATGCAAAATCTGGACCCATACAAATCTGCCGGGCTAGACAATCTGCACCCTCTCTTTCTAAAAATGATCTGCAAGAATTGTTGCAACCCCTATTACTAGCCTGTTCAAACTCTCTTTCGTATCGTCTGAGATTCCCAAAGATTGGAAAGCTGCCGCGGTCATCCCCCTCTTCAAAGACCAAAACTGCTACAGACCTATATCTATCCTACCCTGTCTTTCTAAGGTCTTCGAAAGCCAAGTTAACAAACAGCTTACCCACCATTTAGAATCCCACCGTACCTTCTCCGCTATACAATCTGGTTTCAGAGCTGGTCATCGGTGCACCTTAGCCACGCTCAAGGTCCTAAACGACATCATAACCGCTATCGATAAGAGACATTACTGTGCAGCCGTATTCATCGACCTGGCCAAGGCTTTCAACTCTGTCAATCACCACATTCTTGTTGGCAAACTCGACAGCCTTGGTTTCTCAAATGATTGCCTTGCCTGGTTTATCAACTACTTCTCTGATAGAGTTCAGTGTGTCAAATCGGACGGCCTGTTGTCTGGACCTCTGGCAGTCTCTATGGGGGTGCCACAGGGTTCAATCCTCGGGCCGACTCTCTTCTCTGTATACATCAATGATGTTGCTCTTGCTGCTGGTGACTCTGGTACACCTCTACGCAGACGACACCATTCTGTATACTTCTGGCCCCTCTTTGGACACTGTGTTAACTAACCTCCAGACGAGCTTCAATGCCATACAACTCTCATTCCGGTGCCTCCAACTGCTCTTAAGCGCAAGTAAAACTAAACGCATGCTATTCAACCGATCACTGCCCGCACCTGCTCGCCCGTCCAGCATCACTACTCTGACTTATAATACGTGGACAACTACAAATACCTAGGTGTCTGGTTAGACTGTAAACTCTCCTTCCAGACTCACATTAAGCATCTTCAATCCAAAATTTAATCTAGAATTGGCTTCCTATATCGCAACAAAGCATCCTTCACTCATGCTGCCAAACATACCCTCGTAAAACTGACCATTCTACCGTTTCTCGACTTCGGTGATGTCATCTATAAAATAGCCTCCAACACTCTACTCAACAAACTGGATGCAGTCTATCTCAGTGCCATCCGTATTGTCACCAAAGCCCCATACACTACCAACCATTGCGACCTGTACGCTCTCATTGGTTGGCCCTCGCTTCATACTCGTAGCCAAACGCACTAGATACAGGTTATCTACAAGTCTCTGCTAGGTAAAGCCCCGCCTTATCTCAGCTTACTGGCCACCATAGCAGCACCCACTCGTAGCACGTGCTCCAGCAGGTATATCTCATTGGTCACCCCCAAAAATCAATTTGTCCTTTGGTCGTCTTTCCTTCCAGTTCTCTGCTGCCAATGACTAGAACAAACTGCAAAAATCTCTGATGCTGGAGACTCATATCTCCCTCACTAGCTTTAAGCACCAGCTGTCAGAGCAGCTCACAGATCACTGCACCTGTACATAGCCCATCTGTAAACAGCCCATCTATCTACCTACCTCATCCCCATACAGTATTTATTTATTTATCTTGCTCCTTTGCACCCCAGTATCTCTACTTGCACATTCCTCTTCTAATTACTTTGCCACCATGGCCTATTTATTGCCTTAACTCCCTTATCTTACCTCATTTGCACTCACTGTATATATACTCTTTGTTTCTTTTGTTTTACTGTATTATTGACTATGTTTTGTTTATTCTATGTGTAACTCTGTGTTGTTGTATGTGTCGAATTGCTATACTTTATCTTGGCCAGGTTGCAGTTTCAAATGAGAACTTGTTCTCAACTAGCCTACCTGGTTTAATAAAGGTGAAATACAAAATAAATGCAAATTGAAGTGTTGTACTGACTGAAGCATTGTCAACTTTAAAAAGTCAACACAGTCCTGAAGGCCATCGACAGTTTGACTCATTATCATATCCCAATAGGCAAAGGCACATATACTCACACCGTGTCTGTCTACGACAGGGAATGAGGTAGCTGCCATCCAAAACAATCGGGAAGGGATTAAGTGACGTCACTTTCGTCTGTCTCACCTCTCAGGCCTTTTGTGCACCAACATGAGCTGTTCCTGCCGACGCAAACGACAGGGAATGAGGTAGCTGTCATCCAAACAATCGGGAAGGGATTAAGTGCCGTCACTTTCGTCTGTCTCACCTCTCAGGCCTTTTGTGCACCAACATGAGCTGTTCCTGCCGACGCACTGAAGTACACCCGTCGGGCGCGTAAACAAATGAAACTAAATGGCCCATCACCAGCTGTGTGTTAGTCAGAGATTATGTCGCTTTTGTGTCTCCAGGAAGGGAAGTGATTGCGAGGGAGTTTCGAGTGAGGAGGAGAGGGTTTGCTTAAGCGGTCTGTCAAAGTACAGTATGATATCTCCTCTAATCAGTCAACTCCAATTGCTCTCTCATCAAACATTAGAAATAGTATGATAATAATAACAAATATTTTTAAGGGTTGTTTAAGTCTATTGATAAGCTCCTCTATCCAGCTGGAAGTTACACAAAGAGAAAAAATGGTTGTTGTTTGAATTAAGGTTTCCAACGGCTGTTGGGAATTGCTTCAACTTGTCCCAGCAGGTCGCCATTCCTGTCAATATCCAACATGATCTCTTTTAACCCTAAAAGTGCCAACGGGTCAATTTTGGCCTCAAGGGGTGATACAGTACATGTCATTATTTCGATATCCTGTTTTTGATCCTAAAATCTTGGACTTTTTCAGCAACTACTTACTGACAATACCCCCCACAATTTACCATGTTTTTTGTGTTTATATGGAAGAATAAAAAATGATCTATTTTGTATACTAGTGGTGTGCGGCAAACATGACGACCTAACCGGCCTCTCAATGCCATCGTGCACATGTTGAGTTTGTCTATCCCCACCAGACGGACACGCAGGTTGAAATATCAAAACTAACTCTGAACCAACTGTCACGTTCTGACCTTAGTTCCTTTGTTATGTCTTTGTTTTAGTTTGGTCAGGGCGTGAGTTGGGGTGGGTAGTCTATGTTCGTTTTTCTATGTTGCGTTTATGTGTTAGGCCTGGTATGGTTCTCAATCAGAGGCAGGTGTTGTTCGTTGTCTCTGATTGAGTATCATACTTAGGTAGCCTTTTCCCACCTGTGTTTTGTGGGCGATTATTTTCTGTTCAGTGTTTTTCCATTCACCGTACAGGACTGTTCGTTTGTCGTATTTTTGTTCAGTGTTCAGTTATTTTATTAAAAACATGGACACTTACCACGCCGCGCATTGTTCCTCCTCTTCTTCCACCTACGACGATCATTAGACCAACTATATTAATTTGGGGAAAGGTTGAAACATTCATGGACATTTAGCTAACTAGCTTGCTGTTGCTAACTAATTTGTCCTGGGATATAAACATTGGGTTCTTATTTTACCTGAAGTGCACAAGGTCAATTTTTTATGCTGGATCTTTGTAGAATTTTGACCCACAAAATGTTGACACACTCCACAGATAAAAGGGGAAACCTAATTAGTTTCTTGTAATCTCTCCGCGTTCTTCTTCCTCCTTCTTCCTCCTCTTCTCCTTCTTCGTCTCCTCCTCCTTTTCCCTTCTACTCCATAGCGGTTGGCAACCAAGTGTGGACCTCATTCATCTTTCAATCACCCACGTGGGTATGTGCTCTTAAAAACCAATGAGGAGATGGGAGAGGTGTGACTTGCAGCGCATCATGCTTCACAAATAGAACCAAGGTCTATTTTAGCGCCTGGCTACCCCAGATTCAAAGGCCCCTTTGATTTCTACAGAGTGATGTCATATTCATTCCAGTAATGCCATTTAAGCAGTTGATCAAACATAACACCAGTGTTACTAAAGGACCAACATTTGGAAAAGCCTGCTTTAGACTTACTGGTTCAGTACCTTAATAGTCCAGACCCACCACCCAGCCAGCTACTCAAGGCATCAACAGTCTACTCTTCATCGAACCATCCTCCTTTTGAATTTAAGCTTCTATTTCCAAGACAGCCCCTGGGTTGTGGAGGCACTGTTTAAATAGCAGCTACAACCCCCCCAGCCGAGACTTAGAAAGATAGACCTGTTGTCCCTCCACATACAGGCCATTACTTAGGTAGTGAGCGTGTATGCCGGGATTGGGCTGGAGGTAATATCGAGCCACCTGTAAGTAGCACCATTCCCTAGGGACCACCGGGGTATAAATCAATGGTTCCTCTCAATAGGATGATGGTGGTGGTGGTGGTAAACCCATATATCAGTGTCCTGGTGGGGTGTCTGAATTGGAAATGATGAAGATACCATGATACATTCTAGGCTTTGGACAGTATAGATGGCACAGTCAATGTGTGCACGGTTCCCACGATGTTAACTTAGAACCTATTATAACTTGTAACTTCCATCCACCTATGTAGAGTAGCTTTCGAACCATCTAAATCTTAATGTGGCATGATAACCTGTTGTGGTCTCAGTGTCTTGATTTTCATAAAAAGAGGTCATCCATGTGCTTTTCTGTCTGTTTATTTAGTATAGGATGAACTTTAATGTTCCATGGGGGAAGTTGTCTCAGACACGTACCCTGGTTCAATCCTGGGCTGTATCCCAACCGGCGCACAATTGGCCCAGCGTCATCCGGTTTAGGGTTTGGCTGGGGTAGGCCTACATTGTAAATAAGAATTTGTTCTTAACTGACTTCCCTGGTTAACTAAAGGTTAAATACTGCTGTATACAAAATTGAGACTGTACGTTACACTCTCAACTTAATACATACATTACCCATATCACCATACACTTCTCATACAGCCACATAATCCTTAGCATATTCCCTCAGCTTTACTTGTTGCTGTTCAGGTATTTGATGGTCATGGGAGTGAAGGAGTGCTTATACCTGTTCAGCTTACATGTGGGGACCCTATAGCGTCTGCCTGAGTCAGAGGAGGGACCCTATAGCGTCTGCCTGAGTCAGAGGAGGGACCCTATAGCGTCTGCCTGAGTCGGAGGAGGGACCCTATAGCGTCTGCCTGAGTCAGAGGAGGGACCCTATAGCGTCTGCCAGAGTCAGAGGAGGGACCCTATAGCGTCTGCCAGAGTCGGAGGAGGGACCCTATAGCGTCTGCCTGAGTCAGAGGAGGGACCCTATAGCGTCTGCCAGAGTCGGAGGAGGGACCCTATAGCGTCTGCCTGAGTCAGAGGAGGGACCCTATAGCGTCTGCCAGAGTCAGAGGAGGGACATGGGAGGGGTCTGAAATAATAATCTGATAACGATCTGTTAACTATATCTCAGGATACTCTCTATGACCGCATAGTAGAACAGGAGCTTTCGTTTCTGGTCAACTCCAATTACCCTCAACTCCAATTACCCTGAGTCTACGTAGGAAATAGAGGCGATGTAGTCTGCAGCAGACACTCTCCACTTCGATCTTCCAGCTCAGCACATTGTCCATATTTACACCCAGGTAATTATACGAACTAAACTGTGCTATGTTGGGATTGTGGACAAGCACATGGTCACCGGCAGATTTGGGGTCTAACTCCATCTCATCCTATAAGGAAAAAATGATGTTGGATAGATCAACGTCCCGACTGCTATCTGAACGCATTCCACTTTAGGAGGCCGCATACATAGTCTACTGCCGGCATTATATCACGGTTATTGTCGCTGAGGACATTGTACGTTTCTATTAGGCACATGCACTGAATGGAAACGTCAAGGTCTCCTCCTGGCCCTTTAAACCTGATGAATGATTCGAGATCCCTGATTCATGTGCCCTCTTTGCTACCCTCTCTTCGTCCCATACAGATCGTAAATCCTTGCCCATACGTGAAAGCGCCACACGACACCCCTCAGTAGGACTACTGATACCCTTACTACAACATTTGCCCTGCCTAACCATATTTTATGACTGAAGCATGCTCTCTCTCTCTCTCTCTCTCTCTCTCTCTCTCTCTCTCTCTCTGTGTCATCCAGGTAGATTTATGCATTTTAATTGGATTGGCATCATGCTGTGAGCTGTTCTTTGAGGAATATCAAGGAAGGAAGCTTATCTTCTCTCTCCCATTGGTCCACATGATCTTGACACGTCCAGAGCCCAGTGGAGGCACCCCTTTTAGGATGAAGGGTCTCAACGGCAATTCATTTGCTATAGTTTGATATCTGATTGGATGGACTTGATTGGAGGTGTCAGGGCATAGGGCAACAGGGAATGCAGTTGACATGTACACTGAGTGTACAAAACATTAGGAACACCTGCTCTTTCCATGACATTATTGATGTCACTTCTCAAATCCACTTAAAATCTGTGTAGATTAGGGGAGGAGACGGGTTAAAGAAGGATTTTTTATCCTTGAGACAATTGAGACATCGATTGGGTATGTGTGCCATTCCTGGTTTGAGTGTGTCAAGAACTGCAACGCTGCTGGGTTTTTTACGCTCAACAGTTTCCCGTGTGTATCAAGAATGGTCCACAACCCAAAGGACATCCAGCTAATTTGACAACAACTGTGGAAAGCATTGGAGTCAACATGTGCCAGCATCTCTGTGGAACGCTTTCGACAACTTGTGGAGTCCACGCCCCGCCGAATTGAGGCTGTACTGAGGGCAAAAAGGGGGTACAACTCAATAATAAGGAAGGTGTTCTTAGTGTTTTGTCCACTGTCTGATTTCCTGGTAACAGCAGGCCATATGTTGTGCCTCGCGGTAGCAGATCAGGGACAAACCCAATCTCCCCAGGCATCTGTCTGGAATGAAAAATATGTGTGTTCAAGAAATAAAAAAGTGTGACGGGAGAGATTGGAAGAGAAATCGAATGTGCACAAGGCGCGTACCGCCCTAGTAAGTAACATATCCACTGGTATGACTCGGTGGCCACCCACGACACAGAGTGAATTTTGGAGCGAGTTAGTCCGCTGCTTTGGGGACCCCGTGCCCCTTCCCGCCACGGGCGCCTGTTAAAGGAGAGGAGTGTTGAGGTTGAGCCACCGTGGCTCTGTGGCGGTAGTGTGCGACAGCCAGCTGCCATCCCGGGCGAAACCCCAGAAAAGGGCCTTCATCGTAGGGATACATTTGTGGCCGGTGTCGCCTTAGCGATCATCCACCCTTCCAGAACAAAGAGATGTCACTGCAGTAGATCCATCATACAGGTGTGGATGCATCCTAGACCTCCCTCTCTTTTTTACCCAGCACCCCCTCTCCATATCGAGGAAGAGATTGTGATGGATAGAGACTGAAGCCATGGCACAACTCGCTAGCTCAACCTACCCTAGGCCCCCTTTTCCAAACAATCTGCATCTGCCACCACCCAGCTCATGAGATGCCTTTGTAGCAAAGGGGGACCAGAGACCGACAGAGACACACACACACACACACACACACAGCTCACCCCCCCCCCCTGATGTATACACTACGGCTCATCAGGCATGAGAATCAAGAGGCTCAGGGTAGCGGGTCGACTGTTATTGTACAGCAGCCCCTTAATGATCAGCATCTGTTCTCTTCTCTCTCCCCGCTAGCGTTAGCCCGTCCTCCGCGCACCCGTTAAACAGGCCTTTTGTGTGTCGTTTCCTACCAAGATCCCCTTGCTGCAAAAAAATCCCCCCTGGTTGCTCTAGCCTTTCACCCCGCCCCCTGTGGAGAATCATACTGCTGACTCGAGTGGAAGTTTGATTTAAAGGCTGTGCTCGTTTGGGTGAAAATATATACTGTGTGTTTTCTGTAAGGAAACAGTGATGAGCGCATCCTCTATTTGCGACTCACTGATATTGTCCTTGAGGAATATTGTGTAAGCCTTTAGAATTGCACATACACACACACACACACAAACACACACGTTTCTAGTGATTGAATACCTGCTCTGCAAAACGTACATCCTCAGGAAACACTGCAAGTAAATCAAATGTGCAATCATGTTCATCACAGCTAAAGGCTATGGAGAAGAAAAGCTTTTTCTATTCCTATTGTGTTACCTCTGTGATCCTCATTACTACTCATGCGTAGTCGAGTCCGGAAACGTCGAGCCCAGCAGGGACAGCAGTCAGTTTGACGGCGGATACCACGGATACCAGTTTTCTTTGAAGTGTTTTTGAACAAAGCCTTGAAGTGAATGCTTACTGGTGGGAGAATGAAGAGAATTATGTGGGGGAATGAGGAGTGTCTGAAGCTGACCAGTGTTTGGTTGGCAGTAAATATGTTATGTTAATAAATGACGATGTCTCGGATGCTTAATTGCCTGGTTTTCTAGACATAAGAGACTTAGTTTCTTGGGAACGCATCACGTTTTCACATTTATCTTGAATATATTTTAGGTGTGTGTCCTGGAGAGTTATGATGACTTTAGTGACAAATGATGATGTTAGAGCCAAATGGTGAAGGGTGAAGTTTCCCCTAGATGCTGATCTTGGGTGAGTTTTGCATTTCCACCAACTAATGGTTAGGATTGAGGGAGAGGAAGTTGATCCTAGATCAGCTTTCACCCCCCCCCCCCCCCCCCAGAGCAGGTGGTTTTCAAGATCCATGTGTGTATTTGGTTGGTACTTGAGTTGCCAACTATCCACAGCATTCCTTAAAAACTAATAACCAATATAATTTGGATGAGGTCCTCATCTAAACGTGCTGACTAAGCAGAACGTGGGCATTGCATCTTAATGAAACTATGGTCTGCGTGGTATTGATTAGGCCATAATTGATTGATGAGGGCAAAAACGGTGCCAGAAGGGAATTTTATGGTAATCAAGAAGCACTGCATGCTTTTGAACAGTGTGTTTAAATCAATTGGTGTGTCTTCTGTGTGTGGATGTTATCCTTATGAGGTTGCAAGCACAAATCTCTATGCACATGTTTTTTTATTTTTTTTATCTCTTTCTGGAAATGTGTCTTGCATATCATCTCAAATAGCACAGCATCACTATATACAGTATACAGTGCATTCTGAAAGTATTCAGACCCCCTTGACTTTTTCCTAATTTTGTGTTACGTTACAGCCTTATTCAAAAATGTCAGAAATCATATTTTTTTTCACGCATCAATCTACACACAATACCCCATAATGACAAAGTAAAAACAGGTTTTTACATTTTTTTTTTTTTTTTGAAAAACAATGACATTTACATAGGTATTCAGACCTTTTACTCAGTACTTTGTTGAAGCACCTTTGGCAACGAATACATCCTCAAGTCTTGAGTGACGCTACAAGCTTGGCACACCTGTATTTGGGGAGTTTCCCCCATTCTTCTCTGCAGATCCTCTCAAGCTCTGTCAGGTTGAATGGGGAGTATCACTGCACAGCTATTTTCAGGTCTCTCCAGAGATGTTTGATCGGGTTCAGGTCTGGGCTCTTCAGAGACTTGTCCCGAAGCCACTCCTGCCTTGTCTTGGCTATGTGCTTAGGATTGTTGTCCTGTTGGAAGGTGAACCTTCGCCACAGGCTGAGGTCCTGAGTGCTCTGGAGCAAGTTTCCATCAAGGATCGCTCTGTACTTTGCTCCGATCATCTTTCCCTCAATCCTGACTAGTCTCCCAGTTCCTGCCACTGAAAAACATCCCCACAGCATGATGCTGCCACCACCATGCATCATCGTAGGGATGGTACAAGTTTTCCTCCAGGTCTGACGCTTGGCATTCAGGCCAAAGAGTTCAATCTTGGTTTCGTCAAACCAGAGAATCTTGTTTCTGATGGTGTGAGTTCTTTAAATTGCTTTTGGCAAACTCCAAGTGGGCTGTTATGTGCCTTTTACTGAGGAGTGGCTTCCATCTGGCCACTCTACCATAAAGGCCTGATTGGTGGAGTGCTGCAGAGATGGGAGAACCTTCCATAAGGACAACCATCTCCACAGAGAAACTCTGGAGCTCTGGCAGAGTGACCATCGGGTTCTTGGTCACTTCGCTGACCAAGGCCCTTCTCCCCCAATTGCTCAGTTTGGCCAGACGGCCAGCTCTAGGAAGAGTTTTTGTTGTTCCAAACTTCTTCCATTTAAGAATGATGGAGGCCACTGTGTTCTTGGGGACCTTCAATGCTGCAGACATGTTTTGATACCCTTCCCCAGATCTGTGCCTCGACAGAATCCTGTCTCTGAGCTCTACGGACAATAACTTCGAATTGACTTGGTTTTTGCTCAGTCATGCACTGCGGGACCTTATATAGACAGGCGTGTGCCTTTCCAAATCATGTCCAATCAATTGAATTTACCACAGGTGGACTCCAATCAAGTTGTAGAAACATCTCCAGGATGATCAATGGAAACAGGATACACCTGAGCTCAAATTCGAGTCTCATAGTAAAGTGTGAATACATGTAAATATTTCTGTTTTTTTTTTATTTGTAATACATCTGCAAAAATGTCTAAACCTGTTTTCTTTTTGCAATTTTGGGGTATTGTGTGTCGATTGATGCGAAAAACAATGTAATCTGTAACGGAACAAAATGTGGAAAAAGTCAAGGGGTCTGAATACTTTCCGAATGCACTATATGTAGTACAATATACATAGTCAGATCACATATGGTCTAGGCAGGTGTACAGTTGTGATCGTGCACCAATATGAATGTATTTGAGAGGGCATGATACATGGAAAATGGAACATGTCACACTGAAAGAATTGTCACACTGAAAGAATTGTCACACTGAAAGAATTGTCACACTGAAAGAATTGTCACACTGAAAGAATTGCCATTTCAGAATGTGTTACTTTTTTTTGTGGTTCATTTAAGTAGTCCTTTAGTGCACTGACTTATGGTTTACTGTAAATTCCCTTTGATTGTTGCTGTTGTCGCATAGTGCCTGCTTATTTCCTGTACCTGTATTTATACAGGTATCTGCCATCAGAAGGGTGCTTTTTTTATTGCTAGGGAATTTATCCTTTAAAAAAACCATTGACTAAAAGCAGTGATGACATTGATTGACTGTAGTGCGGTTGAATAAATTACCTATAGTGCCTTTCACAGCCACCTGTGACCCTTTCTATGACGTGGCTCATTTTGTTACCTTGCCAAAAAACCTTGGTGACACATTTTCGTGCCATTTCCACATCACCATCTGTGGTCCTGTCTGTGACAGCTAGGTAATTTCCTGAAGAGGTTGAGGGGTGGCCCTACCGAACGGCAGTTTCATCTAGTTTTGTATGTATTAGTGAATATAACATATCAACTCAAATTGTATTTGTCACATGCACCCAATACAACACGTGTTTACCTTACTGTGAAATGCTTACTTACAAGCCCTTAACCAATAATGCAGTTCAAGAAATAGAGTTAGTCAAATGTTTTCTAAATATACTAAAGTAATGAACAAATTCAAGTTATACAATAAAAAAATAAAAGAAAACGAGGCTATAGCCAGTACTAACTAAAACAGATTGGAATCATATTGTCATCTGAACAATCATTTTGGCCAGGGATATCTTGATTCAATACAGTGTCGTTAGAATGTTGCAACACAAATACCCTAAAGAATTGTGAGAAATTACAGTAATCTCATCTAATGCATTTCCTCGATAATAACGAGTACCACAATGGAAATAAATCTGTGGATTTGATTGTGCCTTGGTCATTTTAATGCATCTATTGTGGTACTTAAGTGGTTGAGGCAACTCCTATATGTATTTTACATATGTCTAATAAAATACTTAAAATCTTTCTTTCTTTTTTTTTTTTTTTACACTTTCCCAGAATACTGACCCGGTCCATGACCTGCTGCTGGATGTGATCACATGGGTTGGCATTCTGCTCTCCCTGGTCTGCCTGCTCATCAGCCTGTTCACCTTCTGCTTCTTCCGGGGCCTCCAGAGCGACCGCAACACCATCCACAAGAACCTCTGCATCAGCCTCTTCATTGCAGAGTCCCTCTTCCTGGTGGGCATCAACCGAGCTGACCAACCGGTAAGAACACGCCTAAGCCGGACAGATGATGCTCAACAAACACAGCCGACTCAATCTGTTTTCAATGGCAGCAGTGTGTTAGTGGCGGGTCTAGGGTGGTGTTGCTCTGTTTGTCTGACCATTTGGGGAGGTTTCTACTTGTGATAGACTCCGCCACACACCTGCATCAAGCATGTCTCATGCATTTTGGTATTTAAGCCCCCGAAGGTCCCAGTGGTTGACAGAGGGAGGCGTGTCAGGGGGCTTCATCTCAGTAGTCTAAAGTTGCTCCCTTTTCTTGTCATCTTTATATGCTCTATTCTGAACATGCAGGATAGGTGAAGGCAACAAAGTCTATTTGGGATCTGTCACCTGTCTCCCAAATCAGTTCTGATCAGGGAAAGGAGGCGAGGAGAGGGAGCCACGTTAGACTATTGAAATGCATCCAGGGTGTCAGCTCTCTAGTGCTTGAAGGGCCAAAGTGCCCACATGTTTTCATTTCAACCTGGCGTTTGATTCATTAGTGTTACTGATTGGCCAGAGAGGTTGCACACCTGGTTCCTCAGGTCTAAATTAGACATGGTTCTGTGCCCAATTGCCTATTATACAACGAGTGAGTCTCACTATGGTAACCAGGGCTTCAATAGAGTTGGCCCACTGGTAACGGCTAGATAGTTAACCATATAACCAGTTTCATTCCTTATGTTTAACTTTTGCTTCCAAGTTATTCTGTTCACCCAACAACCCTAGTAAGACGCTAGAAATTATAGTAGAAAACCAGCATAAGCTGAGACAGGAATTTAGGAAATCCATCAGCTTTTGACCTTAACCCTTATGAACTGTTTTGCTCACATCTTCCTATTGCAGTTAAATATTTCAAAAGCATGTCGGATACTTAAGCATTCAGCGTGCGCTTCACCGTGGCTCTCTCGTCTCTTGAGGGCCAGCTCCACTCGAGAAAGCAATTCAGTAGTCTGAGCAGAACATTAAGGTTTGAGTGTACCTCGATGCACTTCCTAGGGCATCTGTGTATTTGAAGGGTGAACCGCTCAAGTACAATGGATCTGTAGATGCTATATCATATTTGTGCTAGTCAACATTAGCAAGGATTCCAGGTTCATGGGAAAATTGTCTGCTATCATAATTTAAAGAAGTGAAGGTTGCAGGTAGTTGAATGTATCTGTTTCCTCTAGAGTTTAAAACCAATATAATTACCCCGATTCGAATGCCTCATCTGAACATGAGAACATGAGTGCATTGAAGCTTTAAGTATCCACGGTTATGTGTGTGTGCCACTCATAACAATGTTGTTCATCAATTTATTGGAATGTAATGTATGGAATGTATTGATGGTATAGGTCAATCACGTGTATAAAGGAGAGAAATATAAAATGTGCTCAGCGAACAAACATCTTTCATGTATCCTTTCAACTAGCAATGATAATCAACACCATGGGATACCTTTGCTAGTCAACCCTGACCTTTGCCCTCATCTAGCCTCTCCCCTCAGTCCCCCTGGTTCTCACCCTGATTCTCTCGGTCCCCCTGGTTCTCTCAGTTCTCCCCCTGGTTCTCTTGGTTCTCCCCAGTCCCCCTGGTTCTCCCCAGTTCTACCCTGTTACTTCACCTGACACAGCTCAAGCTCCAATGTTTCTATCAAAGAACCACATACACCCTCACCCCAGCCTCCCCTTTCCACCCCCCACTGCAATAGCCCTCCCGTCGTGGAGCAGTAGACTGATCTCTAAATGCTGTGGGTAATCTGGATTAGGCGATCAATATGTCAACCCCCAAAAGGGTGCAGTAGGAGGGGGGGTGAGAGAAGTAGTTTGAGGTTCTCACTTTGTGTTAATGAATGAAAGTGTGTGTGTGTGTGTGTGTGTGTGTGTGTGTGTGTGTGTGTGTGTGTGTGTGTGTGTGTGTGTGTGTGTGTGTGTGTGTGTGTGTGTGTGTGTGTGTGTGTGTGTGTGTGTGTGTGTGTGTGTGTGTGTGTGTGAGAGAGAGAGCTGTAGTTTCCAAGGTAAGGAATTTTGCACAATTAGAACAGTGGCAGACACACACACACACACACTTGTTGTCATAAATGTGAACCCTAGAGTATGGATGACTAAGCAACATGTATATTATCTTAGAGTTTTCACACTGCTTTTGCCCTCTACTCATTAGATGTGATGGTTTTGATTCAGTGGGCAGTTTTAAAGATCACTCTCTCCTGAATTGCATTGATGGCCACTGGTCCTGACAGTCGTTTAATTGAACCAATTTCAATGACCGCTGAACAAAGTACCCCGGGTATGACCAATTGCTTCAATAATCTGATCAATTACAGTCGTTACAAGTATGAATGAAAGTGTGTGTGTGTGTGTGTGTGTGTGTGTGTGTGCGTTCTGCATATGGTTTTTGCCCCACTGTGTCTAAGCCAAACCCATTCAAGTTTTGAACTTGACCTTGTACCGTGTCACCTTTCCCCTCAGATTGCCTGTGCTGTGTTCGCTGCCCTGCTCCACTTCTTCTTCCTGGCGGCCTTCACCTGGATGTTCTTGGAGGGCGTGCAGCTCTACATTATGCTGGTGGAGGTGTTCGAGAGCGAGCACTCGCGCAAACGCTACTTTTACCTGGTGGGTTACGGTGTGCCAGCGCTCATCGTGGCCGTGTCTGCCGCCGTGGACTACCGCAGCTATGGCACGGACCGAGTGTGAGTATTTACCGGAAATGGAACCACGGCTTTAGAACCATACCATTATAACGTTGACCGTAAGAACCCCGTTATTTAAACCATGCCCACCATTAACCCATTCCTAAGGTGTACATTCTAAAGCAGTGTTGCTCAAATCTCTCCTCAAGCACTGCGTGTTCCTTTATTTGATATTTTCTGTACTGGCACACCGGATTCAAATGGGGTTGCAATTGAACAAATGTGTGAAACGTCAGGGTTGTCCTAAGGACGAATTTGGGAAGCAATTCTCGAGAATCGGTAACTGGGGAAACAATAACGTGTTAACTTATTGTAGTCAACGTATTGAAATAATGGCTCGTTCAAACATGTTGTCGTCCATACGACCAGCACCTTCTGATGGCACACAATACCAGGCTGACGGCCATATCTGAACTATTCCAATATGGTTGTGATATGTTCACTATGGCTGTTGTGTAGGCAGGGTGGTCCACTGCTGTTAGTGTTTATTTGTTTACCGGCTGTCTAGACGTAGTGACGTTCTGCTGTGCCGTTCTGTTTGGTTTTTGAGAGCATGGTGGAAGTTCTTCTGCCGTTCTTCTGCCGTTCTGCTGTGCCGTTCTAAATCAGAATCTATATTCATCTCAGCATCTCAGATTAGGAGTTCTGATCTAGGATCAGGTGCCCTCCCTCTCCATGCAAAACTGATCCTAGATCAGCCCAGATGACTCCATGATAGAGGGGTTTCCTGAACACCTGACCTGAACGAGAAACATCTGGTAGACTAAAACAAGGGCACGTAGGAGTTTTTCTTCTGACCAGGAACAACTATCTTGACACTAAATTTGGTTTATTTCCAAATGTATTTGTTCAGGTTAATTCACACAACCGCACTGAATCAGTTGACTAATTTCATTGAATAAAAACAGTGTGCGGTGGTCGTTATAATTGCAATAACTGCTGCAACAACTAATGCTCCTCGTCACTCCCGAACGGTTATTCTAACGCAGAACTTCTGCTGACCTGAACAAAATGTCTAACGGTGGCAAATGCAAGCCATAGCTGTGTGAATGTCAAGCCATTGTGGTTAGCGTCTTCAGCATTTACGTAACTCCTGTACAACTGAGCATGAGATCAATAGATGGAGAGATGAGGCACTAGACGGAGCCGGAGCGAGAAAGGGAGCCGTCGGGAATGTAATTGTCATACGTTCTTATGTTTCCCCGCTGAAGACACTGGAGAAATGATTTGATTTGCTCTCGCACTTCTCTCTGAAATATAAACCAGCGGTCCTAACAATGACACAGAGCAGAAGTAGAGAGAAACTGTTCCTCTCTCACTAAATATGTAGCCAATCTGGAGGGAAAAAAATACAAAAAAAACAGCAATAGAGGTTTTCACAAAATGTTTATCGTACATGTCACTGTAGGAACTGTAGTGGTCTAATAATTGGTGATAATTGGTGACTTCATTAAATCATTAATTTGCCTACTGTTTCAAATTAATAATGTGGTATACGGGCGCCATTAATCGTTTTAATTCAAAGGGAACAATTAACTTGAAACTCTGATTAGTAGTTTAGCCTTCGTTCATCAAGTCTCATATCAACAATCTTAAAGGATACATAAGGTCTTTAATTGTATTAGAGCCAGCATTTGGCAAAGCAAGAGAGAACCACATTTAATAAATATAGGATTTATTGTTACGCCAGAGAAACAAACACACAATGAAAAGAAACAAAGACTATGATTCATCTATTAAGATTATAATTTTGCAATGACGAATATTCAAGAAGGAAACACAGAGAATGTAATTTACTGAGTCAATGGTCAGATTCCTCTCTCTGTCTTTCTCATCGACCTGCGTCGGTACCGTCTATTGGTGCAGTCAGCTTTGTGTTGCACACAAGCTATGAAGATGTCCAAGAACCCACTCTTGTGGGCCATTCGTTCTTCAGCTAAGTCTGTCCATTGTTCTTAATTCCTGGTAAGTGTTCCATCTCCGATTCTTCGTGAGGAAGACGTGCCTCTGAGTTCAGAGGCCGTTTCCTAGAGTTCTGTATCAGTCCAAGACTGACAATTCTTTGTCATGCCTACTTTCCTCTCTCCCTCCTGCAAGACAAGTCTCTTTCTCCTCCAAATCGATTCAATTCTCCATTCGTCTGTCTTTTGGCTGAGTTTTCCACTGAATTTCCAACTGCCAGAGAGCAGTTTTTATTAGGGTGGGTGTGACTCTTTATCCGATGGCCTCAGACATCAAGGGAGATGGGGAGTTCCCCATCCCGCTTTGTGTCAGAGTGACTTGTAAATAAGACATAAAAAAAGACTATTAGGCCCTTATTGTACATATTAAATTGTTTCCAAAGTGTTTGTCTTACATTCTAGAACGCAATGATACCAGATATGTAATATGTACTAATGTGTATTTAGAAAAGTAGATATATAAAAGTACACATTTTACAGAGTAGATATATAGAAGTACACATTTATTAATAATACCTTCACGCAATATGTTGTCATTTCAAATGTATTTAAGAGTAGGGATAAAAGTCTATACTTTATTGTTTGCCTGTGTTACAGAAGAGTTGGGCGTTTTCCCGCCCAACATCATGGGGAAACTTTTGATAGACACACCACATGACCTTGGTTGTGTCTCCTGAGAGATCAGAGTTCAACCTTTTCCTTTGAGCTGTTGTGACTGGTCAGCTATCTCCTTAGAGCAGGAAGAAATACTATAAGTCAGTTCCTAAAGGTTTTACCTGTTGGGCGAAGATTGTCCATTTAAAATAACATAAAATTGATCAGAAATACAGTGTAGACATTGTTAATGTTGTAAATGACTATTGTAGGTGGAAATAGGGAATATCTACATAGGTGTTCAGAGGCCCATTATCAGCAACCAACACTCCTGTGTTCCAATGGCACTTTGTTTTAGCTAATCCAAGGTTATCATTTTAAAAGGCCAATTGGTCATTAGAAAACCATTTTGCAATTAAGATAGCACAGCTGAAAACAGTTCTGATTAAAGAAGCAATAAAACTGGCCTTCTTTAGACTAGTTGAGTAGCTGGAGCATCAGCATTTGTGGGTTCGATTACAGGCTCAAAATGGCCAGAAACAATGGACTTTCTTCTGAAACTCGTCAGTCTATTCTGAGAAATGAAGGCTATTGCATGCGAGAAATTACTAAGAAACTGAAGATCTCACAACGCTGTGTACTACTGCCTTCACAGAGCAGCGCAAACTGTCCCTAACCAGAATAGAAAGAGGAGTGGGAGGCCCTGGTGAACAACTGAGCAAGAGGACAAGTACATTAGTGTGTCTAGTTTGAGAAACAGATGCCTCACAAGTCCTCAACCGACAGCTTCATTAAATAGTACCCGCAAAACATCAGTCTCAATGTCAACAGTGAAGAGTCGACTCCAGGATGCTAGAGCGTTGGACTAGTAACCGAAAGGTTGCAAGATCGAATCCCTGAGCTGACAAGGTTAAAAAAAAATCTGTCGTTCTGCACCTGAACAAGGCAGTTAACCCACTGTTCCTAGGCTGTCATTGAAAACAAGAATTTGTTCTTAACTGACTTGCCTAGTTAAATAAAGGTAAAATTAAAACATTAAAGCCAATCCAACTTGCTTCAGGAAGCATGGGGTGAAATCTCAACAAATTATCTCAACAAATTGACAAACTAGAATGCCAATGTTCTTCAAGGCTGTAATTTCTTCAAATGGAGGATTTGTAGACACAATTATTATTTCAATTAAGAATCATTATTTCTAACATTGTCAACATCTTGACTATATTTCCTATTCATTTTGCAACTCATTTCATGGAAAACAATGACATTTCTAAGTGACCCCAAACTTTTGGATGGTAGTGTATACTTACACACACACACACTAGACATTTGTGTGTAGCAGGAGCCACATTTCTTGGTGATGGATTGAGACGATAGCTGCCACTGCCTGTCGCCACAGCACCATGTGAATAATAAAATTCTAGCCACCGGTGGAACAATTATACGCAACTGTGAGAGATAGGGGGGGGGGGGGGGCAGGGCGTGACATGCTCAGCTAGAGATGGAGGGGTTTGGGCATCACACAGCTCAATATTCCACCTAGAATCGGAAGATAATCATTTGAGCAATAAAAACATGACCATGGGTTGTCCTGTTAACTGAGGAGAAAGTGTCACACTTTACAAATTCAAAATGGCCACTGAGATTTTGCTTAGTCACATCTCTAAGTGAGTCCAGTGACAGAGAACATAATGAAAAGCATTGTTTTGTGTTACATGCCCTCGCGTAGTTCCATTTAGGCTGTTATGGGTCTAATTCGCTCAGGAGTTAAACAGTAAGTGTGTTATAAGTGTTTCTGTTCCTTGAATAGCAGCATGTTCCAATTGATTCCACAATCTGTTATTTTCAACTCTTTACCGAAATTAGTCTAGTCTACGTTGCCACAGTATTCTTAGACTAATGTTAGATTGTGTTAGCTGTTGGGGACAATATCTCTGTATGAACAGTGAATTTATTCATTTTTAAAAAGCCCTAGGTTTGGGGTATATACTATTCTACTGTAAATCATATACCATGAGGTGAACTCATTTAATGCCTTACCAAAAAGCCACATAGCCCACATTTCACCCTAAATAATTAACTTGATCATTTAGCTGACATTTAATAATGTTTTTATTTTGCAACAGATAAACTGCGTTTAGACACCTTGGCATACGTGGAGCCCCTCATGTCCTCACGCGTGACTTTAAGTCTCTTTAGGTTCTCTTGTCTCGAGAGAACCTAAACGTCTCTCCCCCTCTCTCCAAAGTGTCTCTGAGCTAAACTAATGTGCCAAGTTGCTGTGTATCAGTGTCACCGATGCGGGTATGCAACACTAGACGTTGGGAGACAAAACGCTACCTGGGTTTCTATTCTCTTTGCGTCGTAACCAAGAAGATCAGAGGAGGCTGCCGCCAACTCAGTGTCAGGCCGGCACATGGGAAAAATGGATACGCTCAAAAATCAAAACAGAACCCTGACATGACTGGAGAGGAGAACATGCAGATAGTCGGAGGATTGCTGGCTTGAGTATTCTCCAGAAATGACAGCACTTTCCCTTTAAAAAAAAATCAGCTTTCAGCATATTTTATAATGACTACTTAGGAAGATTTTGGTATGCGCATGCGTTTACATCGTCTCCTCTTATCCCTTGATAAGAGCCACGGGGAGAATTGTCAAGTCTCAGTAACACCAAAGTCACACTCACTGGTTGTTTCCCAAATGGCACTCTATTCCCTATATGGTGCACTACTTTTGACCAGGGCCCATAGAGCGGTGCCATTTGTAGGGCTCTATAAAATCTGGATTATTTTGTTGCCTTATTCAGTCATTTTTTTCTCCCAAATTACGTAATTTTTGTGAGCTTTCCATTTTTTTCCTACCTTTTTTTTCCCAGTCTTAAAAATCACACTTTTTTTAATAGAAAAATAACACAATTGGATGGTTTAACTCCACACCAATGCTTAAACCAGGAGACCACTTTTGAGGTCTGAACAAAAATGCTTATGTTGATTTTATTTGTCAAACGTCAGTCAAGCATCGATCACCATGTCACCAGAATTACATTTTTTGGGAAAGGAGCATCAAGCTCACACCGTACACTTTCACCACCCTGTGAAGTTCTTCATAACTTATCATTTGTAGCCATTAATAGCTAGAAGGGATCAAGCTTTTGTCAAATTAACATCAGATTTTACGTTTCATAGCAGGTTAGGATAATTAACGTAGCAGGTTAGGAGAATTAGGTTAATGTTAGGAAAAGGGTTAGGGTGAGCTCAAATGCAAAATTGGACCAAAACATCCTGTTTCCATCACAATAGTCTGGATTTTCTTCAAATATACAGTATGACTTTACTCGCATAAAAACTGTGAATGGAAAGTAGTGTTGTTAGCTATCCAGAATCAAAACAACTCATGGACTTCTGCCCCATTGAAGCGTGGGCATCGTTTCCGTGACAACGTCAGCTAACCCATCTGTATTTATTTTCTTTCAAAGCCTCTTTTGGCACCATAACTGTGCTAGAGCGTGTTGGTGTGTGATGTAATTGCACATACTCGGCCAAGGCATTTGAGCTTGTAGCTGCGACTGTAGTCTAATAACGCTACTGACACCTAATATGGTTGAAACACGAGCGAATATTGCACTAGGGCCATTTCATGTAAGAAAATAAATATTTTTTTTCAGGACTCAGTATGTATGTCTGAACACTCACTATTGTAGTCCGTGTTCGAGGTGGCACAGAATGTTCGGCACTGAGCAGATTTCAAGTCTTGTGAGTGGAAACATACATTTTGCAAGCATTTTGTGCAACATCTGGCGTGCGTTACCTGTGAATGCTGAGCTGTACCCACTTTAACATGAGAACCGCAATAGGCCAACGGCCACTGACATAGTGATTTTGTCAATTAAAAAATCGCCCCCCCCCCAAGAAAAGCAACTTCCTGTCTCTTCCCTGACTTTTCCTAAATGTTTGTATTTTACATTGCTCATTTGTCAGACTTGTAAAATCACAAACAGAAAGGTATTTAGAGCCTTTTTACCAGTTTTATTTTCTCACACCTCTTCCCAACTTAACCCGCCAAGACAATGTGCTGTAGGACGTTGGTACCCGGGCCAGGCGCTAATGCGTCTCTCTCCCCTCGCTGAATGAATGATAAATAGTTGAATAGGAAATAATTGTGCACTTAACTTCACAATTGAAATTAAATTAGGCCTTACTGAATGGCAAAGAGTGAAGAGGTTGATTTTTAATTTAGAACAACAATAGTGTAATGATGAGTGTGTGTTAAGCCTATTTATCAGAGTTGGCGCCCATGTTTCTATAGCAAATCATTTCACCGTACACTTTGTGGGTTGATATTTTCTTTTACGTTTTACTTTGTAAATAGATGCTGTTAAGGGACTGTTTTATTTACTATAACTCTATTACTTATCATATGTATTGTAAGGCAAACGAAAATTGCAAAACATGTATTTTACTCTATCCATGTTGATGAGCTAGCGGAAGCAAACGATGCCAGTCAGCCTGCACAGCCGGCCCATCGAAACTACTCCTAAACAACACAGAAACTAAACAACACCAAAACTAATTTCACACATAATAACAGTTAGCCTAGAGACCCAATTAGATTTTACAATGGTCTGATGAGTGAAAATATTATGTTGTCAAATTGTACGTGAAGAAATGGCCACAGCTTGGAATTGACATATGCAGGGGAAGGAGCATCACTTGATCAAATCCTCCTTCAGAGTCACATGCAGGTAAAAATGTACTATATAGTACCAGAAAGAGCATATTCTGCATTCTATGACACTGTCAAATAACTCTGAAAATTCAAAATATCACTTTTTCGAAGAATATCAGCGCTTACCATTCAGCACTTGCACGACAGCATTGCTCTGGCTACTAAGCAAAGATTGGTAACATAATATGCTATCCTGATTTTTCAAATACATTTTCTTATTTCCACAATGTTTCTTTAGACCTTCCAAAACAAAATTATAAGGATTTCTTTGTGATTTGATTTTCGTTTTTTACTTATAGGCTAGAGCAGGTATATTCCGCTCTTACCAGCAGTCCGGAGCCTGCAGGTGTTCTACCTGATCATTAATTTCACCCACCTGGTATCCCAGATTTAAATCATCCTTGATTAGAAGGGTACAAGGGAAAAAATGCAGTGAGACTGACTTCAATGTCCAGAGTTGAGTTTGAGGGGCCTAGAGTAACCTAAACTAATGAAAATGCAATTATGTTCTTTTAAATAATATTTTTGTAGTATTCTAATGTTACCCAAGACATTCTTAAACACAACCTAATGATTATTGTTCCAATAGCATATATCAAATGTGTTGATTAAACTGTTAGAATGTTGATGCGTCATAGTCTGGAAGTGGTGTCGAAAATAGGCTATAGACTTTTTCAGTAGGACTTTCTCAACCTTCTCTATAAGGTAGGCTGTAGGGCCAGGTGGTTCTAGTGTTAAGTTACAGTTTCAGACAGTGGCCATAGGCTATTGCGGCTATTTGAGAATAATGTAGACCTATCATAGTGGCCTATCAACAAAAAATTTCCACCTATAGCTGTTGTCTTCTATGATATCGTCTACAATTGCCAATATGTGGTGTTCAATGTAGGCCTACATTTCATGAGGCTTTTTAAAAACATTATGCATGGCTTGACATTAACCATTTTAGGGCTGATGTTTTAGTCTAAAAGCTCAAATCACTTCATAACATTTAAGAAATGATCTGTAACACAATTGGCCAAGTAGGTGACTGAAAATTATATTGTATTGTGTTATATGATGCAAGAAACCACTTTACCAAATTAAATTCATACTCCCTTCCTTTTGGCTTATTTGCATATTCAAGCCTGTCTCAAAACAGGACACTGCCCCTTTAAGACACAAAAAAAAGCTCTTTATCTGACTCGCTTGTTAAAGACTGTTAGATATCTACACGTTCCGTGCTCTTGCAGGAAGCAATCACTCCCTCATTGCTGACCCAAATTAGCTATAACCGGGCTAGAAACTCAGTAACTAATGTGCACACGCAGCTACACACGGCTCTGCTCTGTGATCTCAAATGTGCATCTAGGCTAGCTACACTGACAGAGGGTGATGGAAAAACCGCTTATGCCCATGAAATAGATCAAGGGTATGCCACTGGGCTCCTCAGCAGGCTCAGCCTAAATCAAAACCACCAACTTAGTCTTGAAGTTAGATTTGGTTTGTTGCATTAAAAGGGAGCGTTATTAAGTTGATTCAATCCCAGTTTCCACAGTAGATGTGAAAATGTATCTGTTTAAAACCAGGAAAGATGGTGTACATTTTAGTAAAGTTCAATCTCGTGCCGGCTGGCAGTTATTGAGCAGCTTAGAGGGAACACTGGTGACACATTACAGTATTATTAAACCTCCAGTTGCATTGTTGCGTTTCCTTCCAGTGTTCGAGTATGGCCCGCACTGTCCGAAGCCAAGTGCTGTCCTCTCAAACTGCCTTGAAATGCTGTTGAATTACAGAAAGTGTTGCCCCTTCCATTTTGCCTATTTGTCAGTCTGAATGACGACAGAGTAAGAAGCTGTCATTTCAGATGGCCAAAAATGGAGGTCTACCTAGCAGCGACGGAGATGAAACGATTAATAATTTAGCTAGCAGGTCATGTATCAGCTTCATTTTTGTCGTCCCAGTATTGCCTTCATCCGGCATCCAGCCCTGTGTGATCATATCTGGGCCCATTCAAGTTCAATCAGCCAAATAGTGTACTGTAACTGCCATGTCTTGTATTGGTGTGATGGGAAAGGGGATACATAGTCAGTTGCACAAATGAATGCATTCAACCAAAATGTGTCTTCCCCATTTAACCCAATACCCTCTTCACCTTTTGCAAGCTCAGGGATTTGAACCAGCGACCTTTCGGTTACTGGCCCAACGCTCTTAACTCCTAGACTACCTCTCGGAGAAGTGAAGCAAGCGCATGTGTTGATGTGGTAATGGACTGTAAGAGGGGTTCATTGGTTAAAGGTGGACTCCGCGATATGACGTAGATCCATAAAGTAAACCGCATAGTGGGTAAATATCCTCAACAACTAAGAGCATTGAAGCGCGAGGCTCAACTTCTCTGCTGTTTTGGGGCCCTGGCTACCATGCTCTGAACAGCATGAAGTGAACACGTGCACACGCGCCAATACGGTGTGTGACTGTTTGTGGGCGAAGTGCTGCATCTCGCTCATCTCAAAATCTCCAGTGCTGCTCGTTGCAACGTCATTTTGCCGAGTCTAGCTTTAGCATGATGAGGTTGAACAGTTCTTCTAGGTCTCTATAGGCCTTTTCACACTAGTTGAGCTGAGCCATACTGCACTGGCCTGCTGACACATCCCCTATAGTTGCTGGAAATGCACCCGAAAGCCAGCATAGTATGGTTTGGGTCGGCACAATAGTGTAAAAAAGGTCAAAGTGTGCTAATGGTTAATGGTTTCGATAGTTGAATTTCATTTTACTTAATGAGGGAATGAGTGGGAAATTGAATTCAATTAAGGGAATGGAATTCAGTTGAGGGCATGGAATTTATTCCATTGTTTTCTGTGCAAACTTTTCCAAGCATGAACTGTATTTCTGTGTTCCTATTCAACTCCTGATATGGAATGGACCTCAAGCCTAATAAGCATGTTAACATACCAGCCCGGAGGTGCTGCAGACAGGATCATATCAGAGACGTAGAGTGAAGGACTGACCATCCATGGTATCAAATGTATAGTTTGAACCATGTTTTGAGGCTGTACAGTGTTTGTTTACATTTACGCTGTTTACAAACAAAAAAAGTAAAAAAGTGAAATAAAAGTAAATAGTGTATATTTTGGTTTGAGCTAAGCTCAAGTTGTAAGAATCAATGGGGATATATCATACATTTATTAGGCCAAAAATGGATGTAGCAATTTAAGGATTCTAGCTTTAAATTTAGGATTGGGGAGGGGACCTGTATATAGGGGAAACGTCACCCCCCCCCCCCCCCCGAGCCACCTTTACAGTTTTGTTACTCTGTCCTTTGATAACTCTGTTGTGACCATCACACCCTTTAAGCAGTTATGGCACTGAAACTCCAAAATCCCACCCTCCAAACCCTCATGCAATGGCCATAACTCTCCTACCCCCTTGCGGCACTGTGTTTTTGAAGTGCTCATTTCTCTTTGTCATTCCAGCCTCCATGTTGATGTATGTCCTGTGTGCTGGCCTCACCTTATACCGCTCGCTCTCTCTCTCTCGCCCTCTCTCTACCCCGCCCCACCCCCTTCTCTCTCTCTCTCCCTCCCTCTTCCCCACCCCCTTCTCTCTCTCTCCATTTCTCCCTCCCTCCCCCTCCCCCCTCTTTCTCCATTTCTCCCTCCCTCCCCCTCCCCCCTCTTTCTCCACTGTACTATCCTCTCACACATTCTCCGTATTCATGTAGCAGAGATGGTCAAACAAGACAAGGAGATGATGATAATGATGATGATGATAATATTCCATAAATGATGTACTCTCTCTTCTCCCCTCCAGGTGCTGGCTTCGTCTGGACACTTACTTCATTTGGAGTTTCATAGGACCGGCAACCTTGATAATTATGGTAAGCGTCCCTACTTCCCCACTCCCGTACTATCTCATTAACCCTATTTAGCCCCCCAGGTCACTGCTTCAATGGTCCAGAGAGAACATCCACTTTCCTCTGTAACACCGTTGGGTATGAGCCACTGCTGGTCATGTGTCATGGTGGGAAATGGATGAGGAGGTGAACTGTGAAGTATTGCGGTTAGTCGCTTTGCCGCACAACTGACAGAGATGTCTTTGCTGAGGGAGAGAGGACCTCCACTTAGAATTCAGTCACCAAGTGATGCCTCTCTACGATTTATGATTGATTTTCACCCAGAACATCCACCTAGAATCGTACACTAGGTTTACTATTACTTTGTACCTTGAGGCACAGAGAGAGGACACACAATCCGACACAGGCACACAAGCAGGCACTCCGAAGCCACATAGGCTGAGGTAAAATATACACACACACACACACACACTCACGGGTTAATTCCTAACTTAGATATTTTCAAAACCCGAAATGCATGTCTAATGCTCTTTCTACACGCTCCAATGTTCTGAAATCACAAAACACTATTATTTCCACTTCATGACTCATGCTTTTTCTCTGTAACAGCCAGAATACTTCCACTAAGAAAGGCTGACTCCTTCTGGAATCGTAGTCCCTCTAGGACGGGGGGGACGGGGGATGGGGAATAAGTAGAAGAGACGTAGAAAAGGGCTAGTCACTTCCCCAGCACAGTGTGTCATGAGTTACAATTCAATTGGTGTCATTTCGAGGGGGCCATACTATTTTGAGATGGCGCTACCGCTGGTCCATTACTATTTAATCTAAACTGATTTAAGTGGATTTAACAAGTGACATCAGTAAGGGGTCATATATTTCACTTGGATTCACCTGGCCAGTCTCTCATGGAAAGAGCTCAGTGCACCACTCAGTGCATACGTGGTAGCGATACTGTATACAACGTTCATATAATGTTGTGCTCTATTTGGCAAAGTGGGAAAACCGCATCTTGTTCCTACACTACATACTCAACTAGCTCTAACAATGTCTCCCCGACTTAAAAATAAATGAAAACATCATCTACGACACACAAACTCCATCTCAAGCTATGCTCTCTCCTTTCTTTCACTCCATTCTCCCAGCTCAACGTGATTTTCCTAGGCATCGCGCTGTACAAGATGTTCCACCACACCGCCATCCTCAAACCCGACTCGGGTTGCCTCGACAACATCAAGTAAGTCACGCGTCCTTCCAGGCATTGGGACCTTCCACACACGACGCTTGGACTGTACATGCCAGTGGTAACCTAATATGGCAAACCAGGTTCCGATGGCTCAGTGGTGCTTGTGGGTTCAATTCCCACCCGGGCCACATATACTGAACATATGTTAACTGTAAGTCAAATTTGCATTTAAGTTAACAAAAACAAAGATATTATAAGGAACGATTGATCTCATGTACATCACAATAAGCCGAGACTTTGAGATGGAAGCTGTATAGTTATGAGATGTGTGGCTGCTTAGAAAAACTCCTGTGTTATTTGTGAACTTCTCAAAACACATAAAGATGGGTGAGAATGGCCATGCAGGATGCGCAGCCCTCCAGGTTCATAACTCTCAGTTTCACTAAAGGCTGTGTCGTGGTTGGGGAGGCAAGGGTTCAAATGAGACTGGTCTTACGGCAGGCGTCCTTCATTATCTGAAGTGCACGCTTGTCGGCGGCAGAAGAGGCCAAGAGACAATCTGGTGGAATTAACCTGACCTGTCGTCATCGGTTACCACGCAGATGAATATTCATAAAAGGAAGTGTTTGTTTGTGTGCACGCCTGCATGCGTGCTGTACATGTGCGCTCACGTGAATGCTCGCACCCTGCCACTCAGGATATGAAAATATGAATGACATTAGAAATCCCACTGGTAGCCCTTCCCTGCAGTCAATTGACCAAATTCACCCTCTCTTGGCCTCAAGGGTGGAATGTTTTTCATATTTTTTTCATAATTAATCCTTTTTTTCAAACCCTGAAAATGTGGTGTTTCTATGTCAAAAGATTTTGTTATATTTCAGTCTGTGATGCATAAAAAGTGTAATATTGGGATGCAAACTCAATGTAATAGATTTCAACTCTATATCTGACATGATACAGGTGTCTCCTTATTAAGCCCATAACCATGTGTGTGAGGTGTATACTTTTGTTTCAAAGTAGATTTGTGTAAGAACACCAAGAAACACTCTGTGTGACCCTGATTGAGCGCAAAAGATTAACTGGCATTGCAATTTATGAGTGACAATTAATAAGTATAAATAAATGTGTTTTAATATCAAATGTTATTTGTAACATAACAGGTAGACCTTACAGTGAAATGCTTACTTACAAGCCCTTAAACAACAATGCAGTTCAATAAATAGTTAAGAAAAATATTTACTAAATTAACTAAAGTAACACAATAAAATAACGAGGCTATATACAGGGGGTACCAATAGAGTCAATGTGCGGGGGCACAGGTTAATCAAGGTAATTTGTACATGTAGGTAGGGCTAAAGTGACTACGTCTAGATAATAAACAGTGAGTAGCAGCAGTGTAAAAACAAGGGGGGTGTCAATGCAAATAGTCCAGGTGGCCATTTTATTAATTGTTCAGCTGTCTTATGGCTTGGGGGTAGAAGCTGTTAGGGAGCTTTTTGGACCTAGACTTGGCGCTCCGGTACCGCTTACCATGCAGTAGCAGAGAGAACAGTCTATGACTTGTGACTCACTGTGCTTTGGGAAACAAAATAACCATCTATTGTGATATCACCACAATAACAATTGGATAGCATGTTGAAGGTTAGGTCATTCCTAGACTTAGTTCATTTAAATTTGAATCATATCTGTGTTTTATGCCCATCTTTGCTGGTGTTATGTGTTCATTATGTGGTGTAATTCAAGGTAATTTGTTGGTCGTTTCTTTTAACATTAGTGCATAATGACACAGTGGGGCCTTTTCTCCTCTAGGAGCCGTGTCAATACAATGACACAGCATTTTTGTGGTGTTGACTTGGTGTAATTACAACCAGGTGTCAGGGTAGACTTATTTTGTGGCTAGGCTAAAGTCATTTCTCTGCCTCTACCAGTCCTAAATCCTCCAGTTGTTTTCTATGTTTTACCTGTCCTCCTGTTTGAAGACACTGGTGGCATCGGTGTGTTTTAAGGCGGTGATACTAGTGGCACCATCTCGAGCGTCTTGTCACTGCTTTTGTCAGAGTGGAGTGAGCCTCTGCTGGCCTTGTACTCTCAGCAAGTGTGCACATACACACCCACACACACATACTTTACACAACCCGCCTCACACTCTTTCTCGCTTTATTCCTATGCACACACACACACACACACACACACACATTATATAGTTCGCATTCTAGCAGGTGTTGAGGTCAGTTTTCCAGAGGATGCCTGCTCTGTGAACTCCGAGTGACATCCCTGTCTAAATTGTAATCCCGAGCTGATGGGAGAGCTGGGTAAACACTCGACTGGACAGGACCGTCTGTATCAGAATCAATAGTAATCTGTTGGATACCATTGATAGCAGTCTGAGACATGTTGGTGTGACAGAGTTTAAAGCCCAGAGCTGTGCATACATCCGCGACTCAATAACAACCAGTTAAAACCAGGTTAGTAAATATGATTATATGTAATAATGGGCCATGAATACTGTCGTGCCTCTGCGACTATGGACTCTTATTACAGCAAGAATGACCATCAGTTTAGCTTGCTTTTGTTTCATTCTAGGATCTTAATGTGAGCGCCCTGTTGCAGGAGAACTTTCCTTGTTACACTTATAGTGTGTTTGAGATTTAAAAAGGCTTCTGAAGTTTGTAATTTCCACTTCCACTGATTTTTCCTTACAAAAAAAGTAGCACCCCTACAAAAATCCAATATTATAATCCACATAATAATTCACATTTCCTCTTGTTGCAGGATTATTGAGAGCCTATGTTACAGCCGGATTATAAAATTAATTGTTTTTTTACCTCATCAATCTACACACAATACCCAATAATGACCAAGCAAAAACGGGTTTCTATAAAAACGGAAATATCACATTTACATAAGTATTCAGACCCTTTACTTTGACACAATCCTGTCTCGGAGCTCTACGGACAATTCCTTCGACCTCATGGGTTGGTTTTTTTCTCTGACATGCACTGTCAACTGTGGGAACTTATATAGAAAGGTGTGTGTGTCTTTCCAAATCATGTCTTAATCAATTAAATTGACCACTGGTTGACTCCAATCAAGTTGTAGGAACATCTCAAGGATGATCAATGGAAACAGGATTCAACTGTCTCATAGCAAAGGGTCTGAATACTTATGTAAGAAAATGAATTAAAATATTAGCAAAAACTTTAATAAACAACTGTTTTCGCTTTGTCAATATGGCGTATTATGTGTAGATTGATACAAAAATGTAAATATTTAATCAATTATAGAATAAGGCTGTAACAAAATGTGGAAAAAGGCAAGAGGTTTGAATACTTTCCGAATGCACTGTTTTCCTGTACAGTAGGTCAACCATCTTAGTGCTAACATGTTTGACAACAGCTGTTGATACTGTGACCTGATTTTGAACCTAACGGGTTATTGAGTAGATAATCATCACCAACTGAGTGTTTTTAAAGGCGACTGGAGAAATTTAAGCAAACCATTTTTTTTTAAATGTTTACATTTTAAAGTTTAGTAAAGACAAGATTTTTGAACACTCCCTAGCCGTTTATCAAGCAAGTGTTACGATTTCGTCTAAGAATACTGTGAATGAGTTATAGATGGTTCCTTTTAGATGCATTGCCTTGTTTGTCTGTGGAGAGAATATTGACTTGCGTTCGTTCTCTGCATCATAGGATTTATCACACTAGTCTACCTTGGCCAATCAGAAACCTCACCTGCGGACTGTCTCTCAGACCACACCATAAATGTCACGACCCCTTCTCTCCCAGCTCTGGCGTCTGATAGACCTACCTCTAGATTTATGTATCTCATTCACCAGGACTACGTCCCAAATAGCACCCTATTATTGTGCAGAGCCTTATGAGCCCTGGGCAAAAGTAGTGTACTATAAAGGGAATTTGGGATGCAGACATGGTCAGTGTGTCCAATGCTTCCCCTCTGCCCTGACAGTTTGTCAAAATATGGCTACACTCTTCGTTACTTTTGAATGGACTGTAGCACATCAGTTCCAAATCATCAGGTTCGATACGATTTAGGCTGCTACTAACAACGTGAGCTGCTACTAACAACGTGGGCTGCTACTAACAATGTGGGCTGCTACTAACAATGTGGGCTGCTACTAACAATGTGGGCTGCTACTAACAATGTGGGCTGCTACTAACAATGTGGGCTGCTACTAACAACGTGGGCTGCTACTAACAACGTGGGCTGCTACTAACAACGTGGGCTGCTACTAACAACGTGGGCTGCTACTAACAACGTGAGCTGCTACTAACAACGTGGGCTGCTACTAACAATGTGGGCTGCTACTAACAATGTGAGCTGCTACTAACAACGTGGGCTGCTACTAACAACGTGGGCTGCTACTAACAACGTGGGCTGCTACTAACAATGTGAGCTGCTACTAACAATGTGGGCTGCTACTAACAATGTGGGCTGCTACTAACAATGTGGGCTGCTACTAACAACGTGAGCTGCTACTAACAACGTGGGCTGCTACTAACAATGTGGGCTGCTACTAACAATGTGAGCTGCTACTAACAACGTGGGCTGCTACTAACAACGTGAGCTGCTACTAACAACGTGGGCTGCTACTAACAATGTAAAATTGATAGAGATATTTTAGTATTTTTACGTCTCGACTCCTGCTAGTTGGTAATTAAGTAGGATCTTTCTCTTATATTTTGTGCTCTTTATATTTTGACGTCAAACTTCATTCATTTCATCACTTTGCTTTGTTTTGTAATGAATGTTCCATACTCACTCACTCACTCACTCACTCACTCACTCACTCACTCACTCTCTCACTTTCTTTTCTTTAGATTACTACTGCATGGTGCCCTTTCTGTCTTATTGAATCATTTTTGGTTTAGTTTTTAACCCCTTATTCTTTTTCTTTCATATTTTCTTCCTCGTGGTAGCTATCGTTATTATGATGGAATCATTATTGTGGAATGGCACTGGTAAGATGTAACGTATTTCTACAGAGGACTGCACTATTATGTCTTCACATATACTGTATTGCGTGTGGACCCCATTACCCTTCCCTTTAAACATAGTACTCTTTCCCACGTGGCAGTAGTTTAGCAATTCCTCATCTGTTTGTGGTGTGCTGTGTTGGCGTAACCCGTTGTATTTTCGCCCCCACTGGTATTGGTACTCTAAGATTTAGCTTCGTTGTTCCTTTTGGCACAAATTGGATGCCGTTCTCCTCTCTGACTCAAACTTTTACTAAACTTTGTCTGGGAAATGGCTGAGCGTTCATGACTGCAGTCCACAAGATGCTGAGAAATGTGCGCTTTTTCATGACACAACTCTTTCATGACTGTTTAAAGCACATGGAGTAGATGTACTGTATATGCCTCATGGCAAATAAATTGAGGAGTTCGTTACATGTTGAGGAATCCCCTTACAATAGACCCTGAAAGAATATGCAAATTAAGATGGTATCGTTGCTTTTAAAACGATCCTGTTCCTGCATCAAATGCTCTAAATGTATATCTGAAGTAAACAATTTCAGGTAATTAACATTTTTCAGATGCATGGCTTTAGTTAAACAATTAGCATCCCGCTGAGTAGATCACAGCATTTCTTCTTTCCTTTCAACTCGCCAATGAGACTCTTTTATGCCGAGGTGAAAGGCGACTCAATTGACCAATTGCGATCAGCTTTGAAATGCATATCACCTCTCAGAATTGTCTCTTTTGTCTCTTTTCTAAAAAGGAAATTGGTGCCAATTTAATGTGGTTGTTGTATTAGAACACTTTACTCCTCAGCTTCTTTTCATTTTTGATATTTATACCCGACTATTAACACAATGAACGCTTTTCCCTCGTTTTCCGGTGAATGCGCACAAGTGCTCTTTTTGCGGCGGTGGAACCATTGAGCGTGTCACTCGAGTGGCATCATTGCGAGGGTATTCACTGGCTCAGCGGGAGCTACTTAAGCTATTTTGGCAATGGGCCCAGGTCTGTAGGACTGAAAGTGGTACGGGATTAATTAGGAGAGTTTCTCAACTTAAATAAATAAATAATCAAATGCAGGAATAAATGATGCACTTTTGAAAGACGTTTTTAAATAACAATGCAGAAAGGCTTCATATAAAGTACATATTTTGAACTTTTCCAGAGTGAAAGCAGGAGGACATTGTTGGGGATATATACTTCCTTGAACCATGTTCTTCCAAGATAGCCCTCACGGGAAAATGACAATCATCATCAATTCTTAGTTGCAGATGTGGAAAGCAACGGTGTCCAGATCCAGTACTCATTACGTTGAAATATACAAACCAGGAAAGATATGATAAATATTCTATTTATGTCCTGTTCATGTCCTCCCTACTACTTTTATTATGTCCTCTGGCATCTCTATCCAATTTCCACTGTTCGAGTCGTCCATCCCTTTGCAAAATGTCCATAGTTCCAGGTCAATATTTCCCTCTTTTTTTTCTGCACCCTCGTCTCTCTGACCGTCTAGGGGTAAACCAGCTTGATGAAGTGCCTCCCCCAACAGGTCATTAAGATAGAACTGGGAAAATTATGTTTAATGGTTGGCCCCAGTAATTTCATACATTTATTTTTGCCATCGCACCTGGACCATTTATTACGATTGAGGCCGACACCCACCTGTATTTATTGAGGATTGGAAACGCCCGAGATAATTAGGTTTAGCACCTGCAACTCACTCACAAAATACGAGTGAGAGCAAGAGGATTCTGGCTGGAGATACGTCGGATGTAATCAGTATAGTGTTTTATTTGATCAGCCATTTTTTTAATATTTCCTGTTTGTCTTTGTTTGTGTCTGTGGTAGTCCCCCTGAGCTCTCTCCTTTAACTACACTATATATGCAAAAGTATGTGGACACCCCTTCAAATTAGTGGATTTGGCTATTTCAGCCACACCTGTTGCTGACAGGTGTATAAAATTGAGCACACAGCCATGCGTTCTCCATAGACAAGAGCTAGAGCTGGTGGGCCACTCAAGCTCACAGAATGGGACCGCTGAAGCTCGTAGCGCGTAAAAATTGTCTGTCCTCGGTTGCAACACTCACTACCGAGTTCCAAACTGCCTCTGGAAGCAACGTCAGCGCTATAACAGTTTGTTGGGAATTTCATGAAATATCACACAATATCAATTTCACACAATATCACCATGCACAATGCCAAGCGTCGGCTGAAGTGGTGTAAAGCTCGCAGCCATTGGACTCTGGAGCAGTGGAAATGCGTGCTCTGGAGTGAAGAATCACTCTTCACTATCTGGCAGTCCGACGGACCTATCTGGGTTTGGCGGATGCCAGGAAGAATGCTACCTGCCTGAATGCACAGTGCCAACTGTAAAGTTTGATGGAGGGGGAATAATGGTCTGGGGTTGTTTTTCATGGTTCGGGCTAGACCCCTTAGTTTCAGTGAAGGGAAATCTTAACGCTACAGCATACAACACGATTCTAGACGATTATGTGCTTCCAACTTTGTGGCAACAGTTTGGGGATGGCCCTTTCCTGTTTCAGGATAACAATGCCCCCGTGCACAAAGCAACATACAGAATTGGTTGTTGAGATCGGTGTGGAAGAACTTGACTGGCCTGCGCAGAGCCTTGACCTCAACCCCACCTAACACCTTTGGGATGAATTGGAACTGCGAGCCAGGCCTAATCGCCCAACATCAGTGCCTGACCGCACTAATGCTCTTGTGGCTGAATGGAAGCAAGTCCCCGCAGTAATGTTCCAACATCTAGTGGAAAGCCTTCCCAGAAGAGTGGAGGCTGTTATAGCTACAAAGGGTGGACCAACTCCATATTAATGTCCATAATTTTGAATAAGATGTTCGACAACCAGGTGTCCACATACTTTTGGCAACGTGTGTAAATGTAAGCATGTAGCTTTCAAAATCATTTTTCTTTTAATGTTTGCTTTGGTGTTTTGTTTGATTATTGATTTAATTGGATGTTTTTCATTTATTTTGATTATTCCGGTCAGCTATGAGGATTACGAACCTGAGATCAAGTAAGTAAAATGGACCATCATATTTATGACACACCGTTCATTAGCCATTCATTTTCTCACAACAAAGTAATGAGTAATGTTGATATCACCTCCTGCCTTTACTAAATGTTAAGTGACGCTCTCGGTCAAGTCGTAGGGAATGCATACAGACATAGTACCACACATCAATATTCTCTACAGTAGGTGCACTTCTCTTGGAAGTCATCTCCGAACCCAGAACCAAATCTCCCGGTTTGTCACGAGGGACGCAGTCATGTACTGTGCAATTTAAGCTTTGAAGAAAGTAATTATGTTTTCATAAATTCCTTGATTTTGAATGCACAGGTATTTCTGATTATACTAACACAAGTATTCAGAGCTTAATTATCTGTCAAGGCCTTTGGCACAACCCTCGGGCACCACATTCAAAATACTGTGTTCACATGCAATTTGCCTTCCAGTGATTATGCCTTATATGCTAGCCCTGAGGTCATACAGGCTGTATCGCCTATTATTTACACATTCATTATACACCAAGTACTCATTTGATATTGGAGAGTTACCTTGACTTTTCACTAGAGTTTTCTACTGCTACTACTCCTGAGATGATAATAATAGTGTGTCTCCCATTTTCAAGTTTTTTAAAGACTATTTCTATGGTCTATTGGTCTGTTACTTTTCAAACACGTAATGGATGCAACACATGAGAGAAGGCGAGCGAGAGAAAAATCCTAGGTGTCCCCTAGGAGCAGACGATAACAAAAGACAAAAACAAGATTAAATTCAATTTCACTCCTTTTTTATTTTATCTCGAGTCGATTTGTTTCCTCTGTCGATTTTCCACTTCATTTCTCTCCTCCCTCCCGCCTTCCCTTCGTCCAGAACTTTTGTCTGTCTGGTGGGCATTTTATTTCCTCCTGTGTTTGTCTTTATTATTCATCACTATGTTCACAGACCAAGGTTGCAAATAGATTGGGGGAGGTCTGTAAACTAATTCTTGCAATATGTACTTTTTCAACCTGAAAGTTTGCTTTGAAATCTTTCTTTGCGTTGTGCTTCAGTGAACACCTAGTCACGATGTTCCTTCTGAGTTGTGTACTACTGACAGAATGGTAAGTGGGAAGTCTAAGAACAGTCACCACTTCCTGCATCTGGTCTCGAAATGTAGAACCAGACGAAGACCTTTATTACACTTTGTGCATTTCCACCTTTAGCTTCATGGGACAATGACATATTTACGTCGTTTCAGACTGTACTGTCAATTCGTAGTTTAACCAGCTGTAAGTATGGTGATGAGCATAATTCACGTTCATTTCTTTAGGAAATGACAGCCAACAAAAGGTGAGGGCACGCAACTTAAAAGTCATTGAGCTCATTTGGTACTCCTGTGTCAGTTCTGAGGACGTCCAGAATGTTGACATTGTCTCGACGTTGTGTTTCCAGGTCGTGGGTGATTGGGGCCATCGCTTTGCTCTGTCTGCTGGGCTTGACCTGGGCCTTCGGCCTGATGTACGTCAACGAGAGCACGGTCATCATGGCCTACCTCTTCACCATCTTTAACTCCCTGCAGGGCATGTTCATCTTCATCTTCCATTGTGTCCTCCAGAAGAAGGTACGCGTTTCCTTCTAACCTTGTGGTCCAGTGCCCGTATACAGAAAGTATCTCAGCGAAGGAGTGCTGATCTGGGAATCGTGTTAATTGGGATCTCAAGGCAAAAACCGATCCTAAATCAGCACTCTTACTCTGAGGAGCTTGATACAAGTTAGCTCCTCTTACTAAGAAGAGTTGGTCAAAGCACTTTCAGATGGGGAGCAGGCTAATTTCACTGCCCGTACCATCATAAAAAAGTGAGGTTGTTAACTCACAATCTCACAATCAAAAGTATTGTAGTTATTTAACTACATCTGAATTGGAATATGTGTGTTTGTGTGCGTGCGTGTGTGTGTGTGTGGTTCACAGGTGCGTAAGGAGTACGGAAAGTGTCTGCGTACCCACTGCTGCAGTGGCAAGAGTGTAGAGAGTTCCATTGGCTCTGGGAAGAGCTCAGCCTCCCGCCCACCAGGGCGCTATTCCACAGGGTCACAGGTAGGAGGCGCCTTTCTTCTCAACTCTTTCAGCTGTCAGTGTATTCTGTTGATTACAAGTATATCTGATATTTATTTGTTTCTTGATTCTACCTCCTGGTGTAGACCAGATAATTTATTTTATTATGTTTATTGTATTTACTTGATCAAATAGTACATTGTTAATTAATAGTTAACAGTACACAGTACAAATAGTCAACAGTACACCATCAGCCCCTGTCACGATGAAAACTGATTTCAGCATCCATAACCCTTGAATTACATACAGCAGCACATTGACAACCTACCACTACCCCTATTTTTTCCCCCCTGAACCGCATGTGAACGGAAGCGCTCGTAAACACGCCGTAATTTATCGGCAACTCTGAGACTTTTAAATTAACGTGTAATTAGCAAAGTACATCGTAAACAGGTGTGCTCTGGGTGGTTACAATGGTAGGGTTCTCTCACTCTCTAAATAAAAGTTGGAAGGCGTGAAAGTGAGATTTGGATAGAGTGTCGTGTGTGTTTATATGGCCAGTGAACAATTCTTCGCCCACCCGAAACAGTGCCTATAGAAAGTGTACACGTTCAACTTCTTTCACATTTTGCTCCGTTGAAAAAAGTTGAAATGGATATCGTTGTAGCTTTTTGTCATTGATCTACACAAAATACTCCATAATGTCAGTATTTTTTTGTTGTTGTACAAATGAATAATAATTGAATAACTACAATTTAGTTGTTGCATAAGTATTCACCCCCTTGGTTTAAATCTAAATTAGTTCAGAAGTAACATCTGGCTTAGCAAATCACATAATAAGTTACATGGACTCACTGAAATAATAGGGGTTGAAATATTTTTTTTCCTCTGTCCCCCATCAGTCAAGAATTGAATTTCAAGCACAGATTCAACTACAAAGACCAGGGAGCTTTTCGTAAGCCTCACAAAGAAGGGCAGTGATTGGTAGATGGGTAGCAATAACACATCTGACATCGACTATATCTTTAAGCATGGTCTAGTTAATAATTATGCTATGGAATGATGTATTAAACCACCCAGATACATCAAATATGGAGTCATCCTTCTGAACTGAGTAGGAAGGAAACTGTTCAGGGATTTTACCATGAGACCATTGGGGATTTTAAAACAGCTATAGAGTTCAATGGCTGTGATGGGAAAAAACTGAGGATGGATCAACAACATTGTATTGACTCTACAATAATGACCTAAATGACACATTGAAAATAAGAATACAAATGAATACTTATCTAATCAAGGTATGTTAGTGTTTTATTTTTCATTCATCTTTTTTTTTTATAAAGAGAGCATTTTTCTTCCACTTGGACGTTACTTTGAGTATGTTGTGTAGACCGTTGACATAAAATGACAATGAAATCCACGACACAAAATGTGACTTTCTAAAGGCGCTGTACTTTCTAACTGGAGGCCACCTAGTCTTTGAGCGCTGATTCACATTACCGTTACAAAACCCCACTGATGTGTTAGTTGTGTTGTTCCCCCTCTGCAGAGCCGGATCCGTCGGATGTGGAACGACACAGTCAGGAAACAGTCGGAGTCATCTTTCATAACCGGCGACATCAACAGCTCAGCGTCGTTGAACCGAGGTAATAATAATTAGTCAGTTAGTCACCACGCATGCTTGAAGGCCCTGCAACCCACCAGCCTCACTTTTAGGTTTTCAGGGTTGTGTGATGTCAAGGAAGAAGGGAGGAATTGCATGTGCCGGCTTTTGTTCCGCCAAAGCACAAAGACGCCGTTTTCTTTTGTCTGGATTGACGAATAATGGTCTTCTGTCTGGACCTTGATGGTCTGAATCAGGTGTGTTAGTGCTGGGACAAAAATGCTCATCCAGTGTCCTGACAGTGAAATATGCTATCCATCAAGTCAGCATAGTGTGGGTGGTTTTCACACTTGATCGTGACATGGTTGCTGGACGAAAGGTGGTCCACTTTGTGTTTTGTGCACAGAACAAAAGTATTTGTCTCCAACTCACCTTCTCATATTTATATGTACAGTACCAGTCAAAAGTTTGGACACACCTACCCATTCCAGGGTTTTTCTTTATTTTGACTATTTTCTACATTGTAAAATAATACTGAAGACATCAAAACTATGAAATAACATATGGAAGCATGTAGTAACCAAAAAAGTGTTAAACAAATCAAAATATATTTTAGATTTTGGATTCTTCAAATAGCCATCCTTTGCCTTGATGACAGCTTTGTGCACTCTTGGTGTTCTCTCAACCAGCTTTATGAGGTAGTCACCTGGATAGTCCCACTAAGCACAAACCAGTTGGTGTGTTCAAACCTTTGACCTGTACTATATATATAAGGGGTCCTATTGTTTCTAAAATAATTATGAATCACTTTATTGAATTAGTAGCTAGGTCATTCCACCAATTAGGTACCTTTTTGAGTAGTGTAAATACACACATTTTTTTACATTATGTCATAGACATGTTCAACTTAATAAAATACACCATCTCAAGAAGTTAAATAAAAAAAGGACTATAGTAAGTGCCTATTCAATTCCAAATAAAGTAACAGGATTGACTGTAACAGGACTGACCGTGTTGACAATTTAATTTTAAATCAGTCATAAATCCCCTTGTGACATGGGCAATGGACGCTGCTTGTGTGCAACAGGTAGGGACAATTGTATGCAAGCTTCACCCCCCAAAAAATATTTATTAAAACATTTCTAGCCTGTCTACCTATGGATAACAGGGTTAACGTGTTATGCTCGACACGCTCAGTTTTCCTTCACAAAACACCAGAAAATGTCAGAAAAGAGTAAAACCAACTCACCTGGTTTTACACTGATTTGACTGGTTTTTTTTGTGTTTTTTTAAGAGTAGTCTCACCATATTAAAATAAGTTCAATTCACGTAACCTTCAAATGAGGGACAGGTTGTTGTTGTTTTTTACCTTAAAATGAATCAATAATAACATGAAATAAATTATACTCTTCAGAAATGACTTTACAATGATGGTGAAAACCTGGAGACATTTTGAGGTTAAGTTGGTTAAAATCTTTCTAGAAGTCACAGAAGATGCTGCATTTTGGCTCTTTAGTGTGTTTTCATTCATTCATTTAAAAAAAAAAAACAGATTTATAGAGTAGTCCATGTGGTCTACAGTGCCTTACAGAAGTATTCACCCCCTTTGGCGTTTGTCCTGTAATTTAAAAGGATTTTTATTTGGATTTCATGTTATGGACATTCACAATTATGGACGTACACAATTCCAAATTGCTGAAGTGAAATGGAAAAAGATTTGAAAAATTATAAAAAACTGAAAAGTGGTGCGTGTATTCACCCCCTTTGCTATGAAGTCCTCTTGTGTGCAATCTAAGTGTCACATGATCTCAGTATATATACACCTGTTCTGAAAGGCCACAGAGTCTGCCACACCACTAAGCAAGGGGCACCACCAAGCATGCAGCACCATGAACACCAAGGAACTCTCCAAACAGGTCAGGGACAAAGTTGTGGAGAAGTACAGATCAGGGCTGGGTTATAAAACAATATCCAAAACTTTGAACATCCCACAGAGCACCATTAAATCCATTATTAAAAAATATAAAGAATATGGTACCACAAGAAACCTGCCAAGAGAGGGCCGCCCACCAAAACTCACAGACCAGGTAAGGAGGGCATTAATCAGAAAGGCAACAAAGAGACCAAAGATAACCCTGAAGGAGCTGTAAAAGCTCCACAGCGGTGATTGGAGTATCTGCCCATAGGACCACTTTAAGTTGTACACTCCACAGAGCTGGGCTTTACGGAAAAGTGGCCAGAAAAAAGCAAGTGCTTAAAGAAAAAATAAGCAAACACTTTGGTGTTCGCATTTGGAAGAAGGTGCTCTGGTCAGACTAAAATTGAGCTTTTATGCCATCAAGGAAAATACTATGTCTGGCACAAACCCAACACCTCTCATCACCCTGAGAACATCCTCCACACAGTGAAGCATGGTGGTGGCAGCATCATGCTGTGGGGATGTTTTTCATCGGCAGGGACTGGGGAAACTGGTCAGAATTGAAGGAATGATGGATGGAGATAAATACAGGGACATTATTGAAGGAAACCTGTTTGTCTTCCAGAGATTTGAGACTGGGACGGAGGTTCACCTGTTTTTTTGTCTTTTATCTTGTTTGTTTCACAATAAATATATTTTCCATCTTCAAAGTGGTAGTCATGTTGTGTAAATCAAAAGATACAAACCCCCCAAAAATCTATTTTAATTCCAGGTTGTAAGGCAACAAAATAGGAAAAATGCCAAGGGGGGTGAATACTTTCGCAAGCCACTGTATATTAAAGGGCTTTTAAAATCCAATATTTTTGCACAATTTCTACTTAAAATATAAAAGGGCCTCAAAAGACACTCAACACCTTCCTAAATTACCTTGACTTTTGTAAAACAGCTAAGCTTTTAAATATGACAATGCAGTCAACGTTTTTGTTAATTAAAAGTGTTGAAAAGGGTCACCTGATGGAACCAAGAACCAAAGTAAATGTCAATATGAAATGCTTAAAGCATAATGTAATTTGCCTGACCGAACAAACAGTTAGACATGAGCATGTTTGTTAATGTTCTACACATCTTCATGAGAACTGTCAACCAAACTAGTTTGAAACCAGGAAAGTAATAGTAATTGCTTTATTTTACATAATTGTCACCTAAATATATATATATATAACCATCAACAAAGGCTCATCTCCCAATTTCATTATATTGTGAAAATGATCTCCTTTTAATGAATAAAGAAATACATCATAGCATATTGGATGGCTGTCCAAATGAATAACTTGTCAAGTGCTCATCTATCATAGGTTCCTAGATCCTATCTGCACTAGATGATGATGCCACCACCCTGACATTTCTCAGGGATGACTCCTCTCCAGTCGCGGGGTCCCTTGATGGAGGGGTTGAGTCCATGGCGCTACCTCACTCTCTAAATCTGCTCGTCGCTCCCTTGCCCTCAGACACTAATGCCCAGTTATGATGACGGATTGATGTTAGACGGCGAAAGGAAGTGTGGCCGTCTCAATAATTAGGCACTCCGCAACGAGCGCCATCCCAAGACATTCGCTTTTAGCAGAGGGAGGGAGGGGTAGAGAGCGAGAGAGAGAGAGAGAGAGAGAAAGAAAGGGTTGGGGAGCAGTGGGGTGGACAGGCCCAGAAGACACTGCCATAGATCTATCATGAAGACCAGGAAGAGAGGAGTAAATTAATTAACACGTTTTCGCTCGAGGCGTTGAAACGCATCGGGTCTGATGTATGAAGTGTTCGAATAAACACAAAGTCTGCCCGGATGCATTTTCCGTCTGGCACAGGATAACGCATCATGTTCTGAAGCGTCAAAAGCATCACAAACAGATGGGAATAGAATCCCACCTCCCCCTTGCTCTTCTCAGCAATGTTATTATGGAATGATGTGTATGAGCGTGCCTCTCTCCCTGCTAGTCCTTTTTGAATCGGTATTCAGTACCCCGCCTCATAGTCTCTACATAACTGCAGCTGACTCCATACTTCTCTCCTCTCGAGAGGGAAGCGTGCAATCATCTTGATAGCCTCACATGTTTAATTTATCCCCACATTCACGATTATTGCTACACAATCGGTACGGTTTGGAAATGGTCCAATTTATCAAACACAGACACAAGTGGGCGAGCAGCCTGGGGGTGGGGAGGAGCTGTTTATCATATCAAAAGAGGCTGGTATTTTTGGAAGGCTTCGTAATTAGAGAACCAACAGCAACAAGAAAGGAGCACATAGTCATTATATCAAACAGAAGCAATAACCTAATGGAAACGTCCATGTTAATTGACACATCAAACAACATATGTAAATTATGTCTTAAAAAGGAATTTGCTTGAGTAAATCATGATTTTGCTTCGGTGCATCAACATGGTCACCAACCTTTTCTCTGCCGAGATCACAGTCAAAATGCAGGCCAAGCTCTACCGCTCAGAATAAAAATTAAATTGTGAAATTGTGAAAATGATGATCATGCCCTTTTTGTCTAAGACCGTCTGAAATTTTAGCCTGATTTGGTGGGATGCACCAGGCGGTAAATTAGTTACAGATCAATAAGAAATACAGTTCCAAACCTCTCTGCCAATAACAGCTAGTTTTTAGTGTTCCTCTCCCTACTCAGACCACTCCCAGACAGGCCAGGAAAAATTATTGCTTGAGAAATTGCTCTTTGCTAAGAAGATTTTTGTTTGTTTCATTTTTACCATTTTAATTGAAATGACCACTGGGATAGATAGTGTTGGAGTTGAAGATACTCTGGCAATGATGCATTCATAGAAAGATTGCCTGTTGAAACTATCTTCGTGAAGTTATTCAACTGGATAACTGATATTCAACTGGACTTAAAGATGTGTTTTAAGCTTAAGGTTGTCTTTCAGGCAATTATGATGTCGGCTCTTTTGTTCCCTGTACGCTCAGAGGAGTAGAAAAACCCAGCAGGAACCTGATGTAGACTATAGTTCTAGTCATTAATAAATGTGGTAAGACAATAGCACCGATATATCTCCTCCGTATCATTCCCATCATGCCCTTGCTGGCCAATTAGCATACAACACATAACACATACTGTAAGTGTTAGCCCATTCCCAACATGTCATCATTAGCGCAGTGCGTGATGCACTTAGTACAGGATGCGTAACAGAGCTGTGCTCAATTCTCAACGTTAGCTATCATAATTAGTCATACATCATCCAACTCCTGCCATTTCCTTAAGTCCTACGTATACCTCTCCATTCAGAGTTGGTTGCGGTTCGTTTTCAGATGTGTAATTGAGACAGTCATTCCTCGAAACTGTTTGTCAAAGAACGAGAGTCATATGTCGTTAGAGAAGTGGTTTATCTCCCCCTGCTTTCTTTCTTTCCCTCTCTCTCTCTTCCTCACTCTGACAGATTCAGAGCACTGCAAGAGAACAGTGTAGGATACTGCGTCGGCAGAACTAATTGGCGTGCATTTCCACCTCAGATGAAAGATGTTTTCCGAAGATATTTACGCACTCTGGTATTGGTACACTGCACAGTCGAATCGGGCATGTCATAGAGCACATGTTAGGATCTTGATATGTGCTCTGAATCTGAAGAGAGAAAACTCTTAGGCGTTTGCGAACATAACATATAAACAGTAGCTTATTGCAGATATGTTCGCAACTGGATACCGTAACTCTCAATATTTCACAAAATGAAGCAATCCCCCCCCCCAAAAAAAAGTCAGTCAGTTGTTCCTCACTAACGGCTGTGCAGAATCCAACCCACATCCAAACTACAGTACCTCCTGCTCCTTTATATAAATATTCTTATTGTCTAGCTACAGTTAGTCACATTGCTCAAAGTCAAAAAGTTTATTTAGAATTGATCTGGGAGCAGATTAGTCACACAGACCAAGACATCAGTCACTGCCACATAGTCCAGGGGTGACATTTGGACAAATAGAATCAGAAACCTCTGCTTATGTTCAAAGGCAGTCAAGCATAAAGAGCCAGTATAGAGTGAAGGGACTACAATGAGCGCTGTAACTGGGCCTACCATCCATGAGGATGTTTCATTTAAGGGTGTTTCTTTGCGGGAAAGTTGAATGCAAAGAATTTCACTTGACAAAATGCATGGGTGATCTAGAACATTTACACAACGTAATACAGTAACCTTGAAATGGTACCTGCCAAAAGCTTATTCAAATCAAATTAGAGTAAAGCAGAAAAACCTGGTCTACTTTGGTATTAACATGTCTTAATCTGTCAACAGTGGTGATGTCCGTTACTGAAGTGTCATGTCTTTGAATGGGTCTATGCTTAAACATACTGTACTGTTGCACACTCAGCTGATCCTGTCTTGAATGTGAGCACACCAAAGCTAACAATGCTAAATGTCCATTTATCCCATTGAGAAAAAAGAAAAAAAAACATTAATGACCTACCTCACTGCTACCGTCTTGATAAACCATGGTCATGTCAGCCTGTTTCAAGCTTTGCTACGTCTGTAGCCCAACTGTTTATCAACTCGCCCTAATGATCGTGTGAATGTTTATTGCTGCCATTGCCTCGGCTGCATCTGCCTGACTGACATGTCTCTCTTTTTTCTTTCTCCCTCTATGTCTCATCTCTCTCTCCCTCCCTCTGTCTCTATCTGGCTGCTCCAGGGGCTATGGCTAACCATCTTATAACTAACGCTCTCCTCCGTCCCCATGGCACTAACAATCCCTATAACACATTGCTCGGGGATTCGGCCGTCTATAACAACCCGTCAGTGGGCATGTACAACACGCAAGGTGTGCTAGCCTTCTTTTCATTCCTTCAAAAAATGTCGCTAGAATGTCGCTAGAGCTTACTTGTTTGCTACAACAACAAAAATGCTTTATCACCTTATCTTGTTTTTTTTCCCCCGCTGGATGCTTTTGGTGGGAGGGGGTGTATGGTGGCTTCCCGTTTGGGGATCATTTTGTCACACTCCAAACTTATTCATGTGCCTGCATGCATAATTCAGTGTGGGGAAATGGTGCGACAAACACAAAACAATTGGGAAGGGACGCTGGTGCGCCTATTGGGAGCCGAACACACCACCAGTCACTTGTTAAGGTTTTGCTGCACTGTTGTCCTGTGCGTCTACATTCCTATGTCTGTTAACTTCTAAGTGTTGCTGGTAGTTGGTTAAATGAGCATCTTTCTGTTGGTCCTCCCAATCTATGATTCTAATATGAAAAATACAAAGTTGAGCTACTGATGAACTAGTATAAACAACATAACTTTTCTGCCTCTGGGCCCCGTTCCAATAAGACAACATGATGTTATAATGTTGGAATGTTTATGACTCTATATAATCCGACTGCATTGGTACTTATGTGCCTCAAACTCTGTAAAGAAGTCTGTTTGTACAACCAACAAAAAAACAACATCAAAGCGCTACGACACGACAATACATTCTTCTACCAAAGCTGCCCATTATATTAAAAGTACTTGTGTCAGGCAAAATGTGTCACATCTGAAAAAGGGACTCAATTTTAATTTAATCAGATCGGTAACTCCAGCAGAGACTATACTGTATGAATGAGTTTAACCAATCCAAAATAGTACTCAATAGTACTACATACAGTAGTACTCAGTAGTACTACATACCGTGGTACTCACATAGTACTCACTGGATTATTATGATAATATCAATAAAGTGATGCATGTGAACTAATCCATTTTTTAAAATCTTGCTCATATCTTACACATTCTACAAGTCTATCGTGACTTGGTGCATGTCAGTTGAATATAACGGTTTTGCCCAATTGTTCCCACAGGAAATACATGTAGGTTTCTGTAGGTGTGATTTTTTTTTTTAAACACCTGAGCTGTAAAGTTAAAGGGGACGTTTAGGATTTTACAACTTGTGGTCAGGTGGTTGCTCACCTGGGAAGTAGTCTATGGGCCACGAGAACAGAAACTGTAACCCATGGTTTGGTTTGATCTTAACAGCCACTACAACGTCTATGCAAACGTCTATGCAAAACACATCTACGAGTGATAGGGGCATGTGCTCAAGTGTTTGTTGGCAATGGAGATCACTAACATGTTTTAGCAAGATTAATACATCATATATGTAAACTCATTCCCCCCCTTGAATATACTGTGATCATAGTTTCTTAGAAAGGTTTACCAAGTATCCATGGTGACATGACGCACGGGAGGTCATTTCTGGAAGCATCATCAACCCTGTGTGCACGTCTCTTCTACCTGTCACTGTTATGCTTACTTGTGTTTTTTTCTTTGTCTTTCCTTTTCCTCATGCTGTCCCTAAAAGTGCCCTACAGAGAGACAAGTATGGGAGTCAAACTAAACATTGCTTACCAAATGTAATTGACCTTAGCTTTACTTTCTTTTCACTCTATGCTGACGAAGGGGAATGAGAATACAGTCATCTTATTTGGAAGTAGAAATCCAATTTCAAAAACACAGGTCTTCCTCTGACAAAATAGGAATGTGAGAGTCAATCTAAATTCATGTGTGAATACTATTGTTCATTGAACAATGTTCAATGAACTGTTGAAAATGTCAGACGTTCCTCCGAAATGATTAACCTCTTCTGGAGAATATCCGTCAACTATATTCACAAAGGAGATGCTTTGAAAGATCTTAATATGTTCTTCAAAATGACCAGCCCGAGGTGCATCCATTTGATATCATAAGATGTCATTGTCACTTATGGTTGACATAATTGTAATCCCATCATTTAAGATTAAATTGGCCAAAGTAGCCGACGTGCTCATGGTCCTCCGACATGGGATTCATCTCAGATGTCGGCCAATCTTGGAACTCGGTCATCACCAGCATAGTTTTACGTTGTACATGAATATTTTAACTGCAAAAACAAAAAGGTAGAGGAAGAGGCGTCACTTTAGACACGTTTAAACTAGCCTGATGACCTTGTGTGAGGCTGGCTGAATGTTGACATCTCCGTAAACATTTTTACAATCGGGAATCTATAACTTTCTCTGCATGAGAGAACAGAAAGTCCTTTCCTAATGTATAATTGTCAAGTTTACCCTCATCGCCGTACCCTCTATGGCAGCGTTTCCCAAACGCGGTCCTGGGGACGCCTGAGGGGAGCACGTTTTGTTTTTTTGCCCTAGCACTCCACAGCTGGTTGAAACAATCAAAGCTTGGTGATGAGTTGTTATTTGCTGTGTAGTGCTAGGGGGCAAAAAGCTCAAATGTACACCCATTTGGGTCCCCAGGACCGCGTTTGGGAAACCCTGCTCTATGGTCTACAGTATATTTATCATTGCAAAGTCTGTAAGTTTACCATGAACTTTCTTTCTTTGTCTTTCTATGTTATTCCATAGCCAACTCAATTTAAGATGACGCTTTCTGAAAGGTAGACTCAGCAGTATGACATCATGCTTACAGATCTCAACAACCACATTCAAATCGATCAAGACTGCTACTATTGGCTCTTCCCAATTTGCACCATCTCCATTGCCCACATTGTGGCGGATGTAAATGACGTTTTTGTTGATTTGCTGTAGGCAGGAAGTTGCCCCGCACTAGATGATTAGGCATATTGCTGAGTGAACCTTTTAAATCGGGGCCTATATGACTGGGGTCCAGAGATGTAGGTTGTGTATCTCGCTCTTAAAATGAAATGCATGGCTGTGGTTTGTTGTCGTTGAGTGGATGTGCATAAAGCTTTACATGTTGTCGATTGTCACACATGTATAAGTGTTCTCATCTTTGGACAAAGTTATTCCCAACTACAACACAAGCCGAACATATAGAATTATGACAGAAATGTAATTGCATTACAAGTACGATTTGAATATATCATTTTACTCTGAATTTGTGTTTTGTGTGTGTGTGTAAAAAGGTAAGTATATCTAGAATCGACTGACTATGTTAAATCATTTAGAGAATCCTGCCATTTGTAGACATACCATATATACCCAACACAAAATTATAGTGAAAAGGTTCAACTAAGTAGCACAATCTGTGTGCCACCCTGAAGGTTGCGCCTCACATTTAAAAGAAAGCAGAGTTTTGCCGGGCTTAATGTGTGCGTGAACACGTCCAAGCGGATGACATTTAGCCATTCTAATGAGCGACCGCTACTTCCATCCCTCTCATATGAGCTTCTCCCCTCTATCCCTCTCTTCTCTCCAGAGGGAATCCTGAACAATGCCCGGGATACAAGTGTCATGGATACTCTACCACTGAATGGTAACCACGGCTACAGCATTGCCAGCGCCGACTACATGAGCGACTGCGTCCAGATCATCGACCGGGGCTACAACCACAAGGAGACTACGCTGGAGAAGAAGATCCTGAAAGAGCTGACGTCTAACTACATCCCCTCCTACCTGAACAACCACGACCGTTCTGCCGAGCAAAACCGCAACCTCATGAACAAGCTGGTGAACAACATGAGCAACGGAGGCAAGGATGTTGGCCTGGGGGGGATGGGGATGAATGTGGCGTTGGACTTGGATGAGCATTCTTCCTTCCCTCCGCACCTCCATGATGAGGGTCTGGGCCTGGAGTTGATTCGGGAAGAGTCCAACGCCCCCCTTCTGCCCCAGAGACCCCCATTGCTGCCACCCGTAGACAACCTCCACCATAACCACCTCCACAACCAGGGCCCGCCGCATCAGCCTCCGCTCCCCCACCACCACCACCCAGCCTTCTCCTCGGCCACCACCACCTCGTCCTCGTCCCGCCGGCGGATCCCGCAGGAGAACAGCGAGAGTTTCTTCCCCCTGCTCACCAACGAGCATACCCTGGATGTGGAGCCCACTTCCCCCAGCCACCACCCCCACCACCTGCACCATCCCAGGGACTCCCTCTACACCAGCATGCCCGTGCTGGTAGGTCTACCGGATACCACAGACACCGGTACCACCACCACTACCGCCATCCTCGCCGATAAAGATGCCGGAGAGGGCCACCCGGAAGGGGGCAAGAGCCCCGAGGCCAGCCAGGACGATGTCTACTACAAGAGCATGCCTAACCTGGGCTCACGCAACCAGCTGCACTCCTACTACCAACTAGGGAGGGGCAGCAGTGATGGATTCATTGTGCCCCCCAATAAGGAGGATCTGTCCCCTGAAGAGTCCCCCCAGGAGCCCTCGCACCTGGTCACCAGCCTATAGGCCTACAAAACCAACTCCCCTGACCCATCCGCCCCAATCCCTTCTCGCCGTGGTTCCCCTTCTTTTCTGACCCACCCCCCACTTCGCGCTACGCGTTCCCTTTGTGCTGATCAATTGTCGGCAGTGGTAGCCTTTTTTTTTTACTCTGTGTCCCGAAGACTGTAATCGAAACTGATGCCAGTCCCAGTACTGACCACAGATAGAATATTGAAACTGTTATGTTTTGTGGATAATACATCTAGTCAGGGTTGGATGTTGGAGAAGTCTATTGATGTGCATTTCACTTTTTTGGGGGGGGTTGAGATGCCCGAACCCTGTGTGGATTGATGTTTTCCCCTTAGTGTGAGGGGAGATGAGCACTCGGGACGGTGGGATCTCGTGCTCTGAAATGCGATTTGACAGTCCAAAGGAACTACAAACAGCCACAAAAAACATTCTGCTACTAGTAGATGTGTAGAGTTCAAATCAGAACAAATCAAGAAAGACTATTTTATTATACTTCTGTATCCATAATGGCTTTTTAAGGGGTTTTCTTCCTCTCTAGTGATATTGCAGCACACTTTTTGCTGAAGTTCCTGCAAGTTCGACTAAACTGATTTTGAACAATATCATGAAGGACCTCTTTAAATCCCATGTGCTTTACAGCATTTTTTTTCTTTACTTTTTTCCCCTTCTTTTGCTGTAACAATAACAATTGTCGAGAAAGAGGGAGAGAAAAAAAACAAATAACAGAATTATGAGATATTTCTATGTAAATGTACAGATACTAGCGTTGCACATAATAGTATGATTTTTGTTCCACCCAACCCTTTGTCTCTGTAAATGTAGTTGGTTAGGAGCATTTCCTTTCTGTTGTGCTGGTCTTGACACCAGTATGAGCCTTTTTTTTCAAGAAACGACAAAACAAAGCAACAAAACGAAATAACACCCCCCAAAAAAATCACAGAACAAAACACTTACCATACATGATTTTTCTCTCTCCAGCAATGTAACCACCAATGTTTTCCAAGCCATTTTTAGTTCACAGTTTGATTATTTCTTCACTGTGTAGATACAAAGAGAGTGATGGTTCACACACCATAGAAGGAACACAATTACAAGTGTCTGAAAAGTTAGCCATGAGTTGGCCTGCATCAGTTATAAGAGACTGGAGAGAAAGAGCACGTTGAATATCAATAAGCACTCGGCAAATTTACTTTTTTGAAGAGTGAACGTTTCTAGTGAGAAAAACAACTGGAAATGTATTTTATTTTCTTCCTCAAGGGAAAAAATATTATTTATTTATTAGTTCAAACTACAAAATAAAGTGAAAAATGGAGGTAAAGAATTCAGTAGCACAGATTCATTTTTATTGTGAGTATGGTTATGGCTTTTTTTTATTTATTCATTTTTGTATTGGTTTCCAAGTTGAATGACCTCATAACTAATATTTGTTGTAAAAGTGAAACTTGTTTGCCAACAAATAAATGACTGATTAAGATTTACCACATAGTTATCACAAAGGTTGTGTTTTTCTCTGGGTTTTACATTGCTATCACTCCAAAAGGCAAAGCAAGGCCTTGCATATAAAGGTGTTGTATGAGCTTTGTTTCAATAGCTATTTCGTGAACACAATACATGGAAATGTGTCACTGCTGGTATAATATTTACTCTGAACATGGAGGATAACAAGTGGGTGAACAAGAGAGTGCACATCCATCAGTTTACCCTGACATGAGCTATGAAGACAGGTGGGTAAGCAATCATTCATTTTGTATTAATTTGTATTAATATTTGCCTTGATTATTACTTGAGTATCTGTCATGACCATGTTTTTTTTTTTTTTCAAATGATTGACTTTCTCAACTGAGTGGGTATGGAGACTGCTGCAGTTATAGTGGCCATGTAAAAATAATAATAATAATAATAACAGCATAGATGTCTTACCTTGTCCATAGACTTCTTATAGGCTAAGGAAACCAATGTCATTTTCAAATTTGGGTGAACTGTCCCTTGAACATTTTGCCCTTTCCAGATGTTTTAACTTTTCCCATGCTTGATGACAGGACCAAGGTCAGCTATGTGATGGTGGTAATGACCCAATATGACATGACATGCGTCATAATGTTGTGCAAGCTGTAGCTACATGTACTGTGTGTCAAGATGCTTATAGTGAAGAGCCATTGGATTGGACAGTGAATGTCATGCCAGTGTTGTACTGTACATAAAATATGGTCCATGCTGTGTAGGCTGTTGCATTTAACAGTTCATATGAAGCAGTAACATATCCCCCAATCAAATATATTGTTTCTGAAACTCGGCACTTCTCTCCTTATTACTTTGCTTTATTGGGTTTTGCATGTTATGCATTCAAAGCAGTAGGACAAAAAATAAAATGTCCGCCTCCAATCCTGTATTCATGGAGTCGCAGATGTGATTGATGGCCGAGTCCTAGTGAAAAATGACAAGGGGGTGTGAGGCTCGTCTCATCACCGCTCGCAGCCCGCCGCCACTAAAGGGACACTTCCTTCCTCCCCGTGGATATGCATGAGGCTGGATCCCCTCTTAGATCTCTCTCGGGTAGCAGTGAAGAGCTATGGCCCTCGCCGCGTGTCAGTTTGACTGGCGTTTTACAAAGTGGGTGAGTTAATGAAACGTGCTGAAAAAAGGGACTCTGGCCTCCATTCACTTTATTAATGAGTCATTACACTGGCTCATAAGTGGGCCCCGGGCCCTCGCCGCCTCTGCCATGCTGCACAAAACGACCCCGTCATGAGTAAACAGGTCTGGAATCGACACAACTACTCAACCGCTGAGCCTTGTGTGCTTGTGTGTTGATGGCTATGATCTAATGCTGATGCATGTTAGCTCGTGTGGAGGATGCTTTAATTAACTTTTTGGGGGTCAGCAGATCAATCACATTCACTGGAAATGTGAGAAAATGTCAAATTAGTCTTCATCTGTAGATGAGCGTTAGTTCTGTGAGGGGGAAGGCTCTAAATATTTTGAGACTGCAGTGAGTGTGTGGCATCTCACTAAGGGCCTTAAATAATTGAATCAGTATTCATACTGTTGGTCCCAGGGGAAAAGACAAAATAACTTTCCTTTTATCCGTTTCAAGAAAGAGCATTCAAATGAATAGTCCCTTTTAGGTAGTGTAACTTGGTGGAAACAAAACACTTTTTATTTCACAATTTTTACATTCTGTCATGAAGAGCACGTTCAACATAATAAAAATACATGTTTTCCCATGTCAAGAGTTTAAATAAAATGACTAGAGTAATGCTATTAAGTGCCAAATAAAGTAACAGGGTTGACTGTGTTGACAATTTACATCTTAAATCAGCCATGAATCCCTTTGTGACAGGGAATGGAAGCACGTGTGCAAATGGGGCAATTGAATGCAAGTTTCACTAAAAATGTAAATTGTTAAAACATTTCTAGCCTCTCTATCTATGGGTAACTGGGTTGAAGTGTTATGCCTGACCCACTCGGTTTTCCACCACAAAAAAAAACAGAAAATGGCGCAAAAGTATAGAACCTGCTTTCACACTATGATCTGATTATTAGTTATTATTATTCAGTTGTTTCTTTTTTTTTAAAGCAACTTAAAATCGAGTAGTCTCACCATATTAAAACGAGAGTTCAGTTCACGTAACAGGGTGACCTTAAAATGAGGGACAGGTTGTTGTTTTTTCTCCCGAAAATGAATCACTAATCAAAGCAACAAAATAACTAGGGCTTTACAACGATGGTATAACTTGAGGTTAAGTGGGTTAAATCCTCCTGGAATTTAGAGTGTGCACAGAGGGATGTGTCAAAATACAGAATTTTGGCACTTTAGTAGTGAGTCTTTATTCATATTAAACGTCATATGTATTGAATGTTCCATGTGGTCTATATTAAAGGGGACTTCATTTAATATGACAGGATTTTAAAATTCAATATTGGTGCACAATTTCTAATTAAAATATTAAAGAAATGCAAAGGAACTGCTTCACTTATTATGCAATCAATAAATCATACATTCACTTGTTTTAAATGGTTTCCTAGTATAAAAACAACTTCATACAGGCAACACAACTCTCCTTATGTATTCAATTAAAGCTTTTTTTTTTGTCCCCCACTGGTAGAGGGCAAAAGTACACAATTATTAATTTCAAACTTTAAAATCCCCCTTGAAAATCCTTTCAGACAACACATCCCCAAGACAGTCCATGTAACTGTAGATATCCTTGGTCCTGACAAGGAAGGACGTTGTCTATCCCCTCATCCCTCCTTCCTCTCCATCGTCTGTCCATGCCACCCATCCTCTCGGACATTAGAAAAAAATAACCTCGCTCTCCTTTAAAATGAAGAACAAGAACTTAAAATCCTTCCATATCGAAACAAACAAGATTTGACTTTCTAATTGTGTAATGTCATATTGCATGTTTGGTTGTGAATGTTCACAAAGCATCCCGCGACTAAATGAACAACAAGGTTGTCTGTAGAAAAAGAAAAAAAAGTTATCAATGCTTGGTCTGACAGCTAAATGACATATCTGTCAGTAATTGAGACACATTCTATAGGGAGTGGGACCACTCTTTGTTATTGTGCATGTTATTGCAATTTGCAGCTTGAAAGGATGCCCACTGTCCCATGTTGGTTTGAGGGAACATATACAGAAAATCAAGAAAAAGGCACTTAAGAGTATCACTGTTTGGAACCTAATTTTATTTGCATTATCTTCCAAGTACAGTAAGACATTGGTGGTGTTATGATGGTCACATAAGTATGTTTTTGCAAAATACCATTTGAACTTTCTGGTTGGTCTTGTCGTTAATATATGGCTGATATGATATAAAGTTGTTTATAGTGAATAGTGAGAAACAGATATGACATTGGTTAAGTACTTAAGGAGGACAATAACTGGCGGCCCCGTGGACCAACTTCAGCCCGCGGGTGATTTTATTTGAGCAAAATGTTTTTTTTTTATTTTATTTTTTTTACATAAGACTGTAAAAACACCAGCAAATCAGATCCAATGGATTTTAATTTTGGAAATCTGTTTCAAACTATTCCCACGCATAATAGAGAGCGATATGTGATCGTATACAAATGTAAGCAAGGATTGAAATTATTGTTTTAGTCAAATATTATATCTGTTTGGGCTTCTTGCGATCAATTTGCAGTCTACAAATGATTGTTAATTATGTTCCTGACCATCCATTCAAGAAAAACTTGGCCTGCGGCCCAATCTAGTTGATGATCCCTGGCTTATAGGGCTGGGCGGCTTCAATGTAGATGTGTTGATAAGGTGAAGTGTTCAACTTGAAGGGATTGCAGGCTGTTCAGTTGAAGAGATTGTTTTGGGAAAACCATTGTGTGCGTGTGTGTTCGGGAACACTTGTATGTCGTGTATGAATACGAGTGAATGAGTAGGTCAGCTGTGACATATATATCAAATGGCACATTTTCGTATCTGACCCTCCCTGTAAAATCAATGGGCGAATGCTCTGTAGAATTCCAAATGAAAGGTGAATCAATGTCATCTCTTGGTTTTGTGTATTGGTACGACCTGACAGTCCTTGCAAATAAAAGAAACTGCCTCCCTACCCTTTTCTGTTGAGATAACATTGATTTAAGGGGATTTTGTCAATGTTTGCTACCCTCTGGTCCATCTTGTAAAAGGAGACATGACCAAGGCTACAGTTTATCTTGGAGAGCTTTTAAAAAGTTGGGGTAAACAACTGCAGGTCAACAATGTTGTGAGGTTGATTTAGGAGAACACATTTCTAAATTGACGATGAAACATCACTTCACTTGGCTACACCTGGTGTGTTCTACCAGTTGGTCTAGTGGTCCTCTCACTGAAAGTTAATTTCTGTTTTAGAGGCCGATGGCTTACTTGGAAATGTCTTCAGTTCAGTGCAAGGAGTTATGTTACACTAAACTGTTTTTGACTTATGAAAGTCATTCAAACAGCTACTATGCAGTTTTACATCAATCATCCAGAAAAATCTTGTGGATTTCATTCGGAAGTCTCTCTACTCCTGGCATCATCCTGTAACTTTAACTGGACTTGCCTAGGTAAATAAAAAAAAATGTGTTTTTAACTGTACACCAAGGCACCTCTATCAACATATTTCACCCATAAATATGCCTTAGGATACCATTGCGTCGCCCTTGTTTATGACTGTTGAGGGTGGCGAACACAGTCCTGTTGCGACCCTTAAATGTTGAAGAACGACGTCATCTGGGAGTTGGCTTGATTCCGATGCCATGGGCAAACAGGTCGTCTGATGTTCCCTTGAAGCCCACAACCAGTTAATTTGGAAGATCATTCTTACTGTGTACAGGCCACAATAGATGCAGGCCAGCAGGCCAGCAGCCCGGTAATGACTGTTCAGGGACCTGCAGAATGTACTGTAGTTTACAACATGGGGGTGAACAGCATATAACAGGATCCCACTTGTGCAATGACAAACTTGCTGCCCTGTATATGAAATCAGACCAGACATTGATTTGAGGCACTTATAAATCTGTGCTATTTGGTCAAATCTTGTTTGTAGCAGCGTGTATTAGCTCTTTTGGTAGAAAGTGACTGGTTAACTTCCAGAGAAAATATAGCATGAATTAATCATCAAAGATATTAATGGTGGTGATTATGGTGTTCATTGCAGACGTCACATCTGTTGGCAATATCAATATGGTTACAATAAGCAGTGTTTCCCAATTTCCAGTACCCCCAACAGCACACATGTTTGTTGTAGCCCCAGACAAACTCACCTGATTCAACTCATTAAGGGCTTGATGATTAGTTGATAAGTTGAATCAGGTGTGCTTGTCCATGGCTACAACAAAAATGTTTGTGGTTGGGGGTACTGGTGGACTGGAATAGAGTGTATATAATGAGCACCACTTTACAATAAGGGAAACTTACCCATTTGTTATATTGTCTAGTCCAGTTAAATGAAAAGAAGAATAGAGGTATATGGCCAGACATTTTTAAGCTGGAAGCCTAATGGTATTCACCCGGTGTCTGGCCTTAAGTCAAGGTAATAGGAAGAAATCTGACCCGAAACACCTGAGCTTTGACAAGTGGATGGATTCTTGACATTGTCACTGGCCCATTTTTCTTGGGGGGGTGTCCCACCTCTGTTTCAAGTGCCAATCAACACTGATAATCTTTGAATTAAAGATGACGAGATAACTAGCCTTTATTGGGGCTGGGGCCGGGCAATTGTATTTTTATTAAATATATGAACACAAGGCCCTGCCCTAGATGCTGAAGTCTAAACAAAGATAGCATCATCTAATCAAAAGACGGCCCTGAGTGTTTCAAGGGCAGAATTATTTTCTGTTAAACCCCCCCCCCCCCCCCCCCCACAAGGATTTAGACAATTTTCTTCAGCATATTGTAGATTGAATCGGTAGATAGTGTCACAGTGGGCTAGGTGCGATGGGTCCAGAAACCCCGCCAGCACTCTAAAACCTTGAAACCTGGAGCAGCAGTCTCTCATCTGTGTCCTCTAAGTCTTCCTAATGTCCAGCCTGCAGACATTGGCCACATTTTCTTGATGATCTGCCAGATATTTGGAAAAGGTTGTGTTCTTTCTGTGTTCTTTAAGAAAGCACAAACAATAGCCTATGCAATGGAAGTGCACACAGTTTAATAAGAACATTGTAAAAAAGACTATATTAACTGATAAATGAATCAGCTGATAATGATCAGTGTTCCTGTAAATTAAAGTAAAGTTTAGGGTTAGGATTAGCTGACTAAATTAACCACAAATTGCAGGGTAGCTAGCATTTGAATACTGTTGAACTGAACTTTATTCCACAGCTGAATTGTGTTGAACGCCACTTCTGTCAAAAAATCTCTGTCTCTGTCCACTCAAACAACAGGTTGTAAACTAGGAAGAACCAGAGAGGTCACTATTTTACATGCTTACAAATCCACTATATTGTCTTTAAAATGCCATAGAGTTGCTTTTAACCTTCAAGATCTCTTGCCTCTTCCAGTCCAATCAAGGTGTCTGGTAAGTAATTATTGAATCAACTGTGCTAAGCTTGCCAAGTAAGCTACCACCAACCCCAACAGCAAGCAATTACCCCTGTCATAAACAAAATGGATGCCATGCATGTTTCACCACACATTTCAACTAATGTGAATATTCACTCCAAGCAGACCATCTCAATCTATAAAGAAATATATTGCACCCAAACAGCACACACAAACAGACCGATAACAAAATTGGTACATCTCATGGAACTCTCCAAGGAGCTCTGTTGATTGGTTACCACTGCGAAGGGATCATCATTGCTATCGCTAATGTGTGTACATCTGGTTTTGTGACAGGGACTGGAGATGTACGGATGCCAATGTTAGCATGCTGCAGAGTCCATTGCAGAGGATGAAGTCATACTGTGCCATGTTTGTAATTGGATCACTCAGCAGCCTGCTTAAATCTGGATTTGATTTTCCTCTCTGAGAGTTGCAATGGGAAATCTGAGGAGGAAGTTGCATAATATCACCCAGGACCGCAACCTCTCATTTCCTCCTGTCAAAATATTTGACATCTCAATGCCTTCTCATTAATGTTTGATCATTTCCTTTAATAAACAGGGCAGACTGTTGTGGACAGAGCTAGGAAGTTGGCTGTCAGAAGTAAAACAATGTAAACTAACTTTTAATCCATCCGTCTGCATATTTCAAGACATGGCATATGGGGGTGTAGTGAGATACCCAATAGGCTGGACGATTCTCTTCTCATCACTCATCTTGACAAAAATATATACTAAAAACCCGGAAAACAATCAATCTGCCATCATTAACACAATGGAATAACCCAATTATTAATTTAAATATTGAAATAGCGTAGGCGATTACAATTGATACAATTTAAGACCAAGTGGCAAACAATAATGCAGACACTAGGAATGGGGGTGTGAGCATGCGTGTCTGGGCAGATGAGATGTCATTGTTTGTGTGTGTCTAAGATGCTGTTCATATTTACAAGGATGTATATGGTGTAAAAAAAACATGATATGAGATCGTATGATATTGATTGTATGATCGTATGATATTGCCATTTTGTTATTTTTCATATTCATCTAATCATCACTAAGTCAGTGGGGGATTTGTTTCTGAATCCACAATGTCTGGCAAACAATGTGGCATTTTGATCAAAGGTTCAATGCCATTCAAAGTTCAACGAAGGGCATTCAAATGAGATGTGCGTGTTAGAATATGAATTGTACCATATCTTTCAGTTCAGAGCTTTTCTGGAATGATTCATCTGCACGTAGGCTGAATATCAACGTTTGAACAATGCCGTTAAATTATTAATTGGTTGCATGTCCTTGTGTAATTTTCACTTTGATTGTGTTAATTTCAATTGGAAATCCTTTGCAGTGTAGTAGAAACTGTTGCAAATGTAGCCACGAATAGACAGACCTATATTGGACTAGTGTGAATTATTAATTAATGAATGTGTAAATTATATTAGATTGTGTAAAATATGAGACAGTAGGTTTGCATAGAAAGAAAGAAAGAAAGAAAGCGAGAGAGTGAGAAAGAAAGGGAAAGCCTACTCTTTCTAGTCGTTCTTAGCCTCTCTACCTTACACTCTGGGTTAGGTTTAGGTTAATTACTTTTCTGTAAGGTTATATAGCCTCGTACTATTTAAATTGTTTTAGGCAGGTTGTGTTATTTGGACCCGTGACATATTGAAGACAATTCATCAGAACAAAAAAAGTAGTTTGTATTTTTGTGTTTTTTTGGAGCAGAACAAATTCACGAGGTCAAAACTGTGCAAAACGCTGTGTGTAGAGTATATACAGTGCCTTGCGAAAGTATTCGGCCCCCTTGAACTTTGTGACCTTTTGCCACATTTCAGGCTTCAAACATAAAGACATAAAACTGTATTTTTTTGTGAAGAATCAACAACAAGTGGGACACAATCATGAAGTGGAACGACATTTATTGTATATTTCAAACTTTTTTAACAAATCAAAAACGGAAAAATTGGGCGTGCAAAATTATTCAGCCCCCTTAAGTTAATACTTTGTAGCGCCACCTTTTGCTGCGATTACAGCTGTAAGTCGCTTGGGGTATGTCTCTATCAGTTTTGCACATCGAGAGACTGACATTTTTTCCCATTCCTCCTTGCAAAACAGCTCGAGCTCAGTGAGGTTGGATGAAGAGCATTTGTGAACAGCAGTTTTCAGTTCTTTCCACAGATTCTCGATTGGATTCAGGTCTGGACTTTGACTTGGCCATTCTAACACCTGGATATGTTTCTTTTTGAACCATTCCATTGTAGATTTTGCTTTATGTTTTGGATCATTGTCTTGTTGGAAGACAAATCTCCGTCCCAGTCTCAGGTCTTTTGCAGACTCCATCAGGTTTTCTTCCAGAATGGTCCTGTATTTGGCTCCATCCATCTTCCAATCAATTTTAACCATCTTCCCTGTCCCTGCTGAAGAAAAGCAGACCCAAACCATGATGCTGCCACCACCATGTTTGACAGTGGTGATGGTGTGTTCAGGGTGATGAGCTGTGTTGCTTTTACGCCAAACATAACGTTTTGCATTGTTGCCAAAAAGTTCAATTTTGGTTTCATCTGACCAGAGCACCTTCTTCCACATGTTTGGTGTGTCTCCCAGGTGGCTTGTGGCAAACTTTAAACAACACTTTTTATGGATATCTTTAAGAAATGTCTTTCTTCTTGCCACTCTTCCAGAAAGGCCAGATTTGTGCAATATACGACTGATTGTTGTCCTATGGACAGAGTCTCTCACCTCAGCTGTAGATCTCTGCAGTTCATCCAGAGTGATCATGGGCCTCTTAGCTGCATCTCTGATCAGTCTTCTCCTTGTATGAGCTGAAAGTTTAGAGGGACGGCCAGGTCTTGATAGATTTGCAGCTTGGGAAATCTTTTTGTATCCAAATCCGGCTTTAAACTTCTTCACAACAGTATCTCGGACCTGCCTGGTGTGTTCCTTGTTCTTCATGATGCTCTCTGCGCTTTTGACGGACCTCTGAGACTATCACAGTGCAGGTGCATTTATACGGAGACTTGATTACACACAGGTGGATTGTATTTATCATCATTAGTCATTTAGGTCAACATTGGATCATTCAGAGATCCTCACTGAACTTCTGGAGAGAGTTTGCTGCACTGAAAGTAAAGGGGCTGAATAATTTTGCACGCCCAATTTTTCAGTTTTTGATTTGTTAAAAAAGTTTGAAATATCCAATAAATGTCGTTCCACTTCATGATTGTGTCCCACTTGTTGTTGATTCTTCACAAAAAAATACAGTTTTATATCATTATGTTTGAAGCCTGAAATGTGGCAAAAGGTCGCAAAGTTCAAGGGGGCCGAATACTTTCGCAAGGCACTGTAGTGTTAACGGGATATCCAGTTATTGAAGGATTCCCATTCAGTAGCTCTTTAGTCATTTGATCTTTTTTTAAATTTATTATGCAACTACTTATGCTTGGCATCTGTGACTAGATGTGATAATGTGGTGAAATCCATCATATTTAACCTTACAGGTTAACCATAAACTGAGGCAAGAACTGGTGTAACAAGACAGTTTGTCCATTCTCTGACTTATATGCATGCATTATGCAACATGTCAACGTGCATATGCCTAATTAACAAATGCGCACACACACCAGCCACCTGTTTGAACTTCAAAGGAATTCTTAAGGGAACACTGCAACATTCATGGATGGTCTGGAAACCATACTTTGTAGCATTTTTCCATTTATCTAAAAGCTAAGCTTACTGTGACACAGTCTTGCCCCTTGCATACTGAAAATAAAAGGGGAATTTAACATAATGGCATAGGCTGGAAAAGTAAGCGGTTTCTTTTGCATTCTTGTCGAATGAAAAGCCTCTGGGTTTGTACTCAACAACCAGTTGAAGCGCCACACATTCCGGCACAAAGGAGACACACTTCCTGCACCTAATCAGTAGTCACCTCACAGAGTCAGTGAGCTGGTGCACAGAAGAGGGCTTTGGCCCTCCCTGACAACCGGGATCTGTTCAATAACAAGAGCTCTCTGTGTGAAAGAGGCAGGCCATGTCGCCAATAAGTAAGAAGCCATTATTCTCTCCTCAACTCTGGAGAAAGTAGAACTAAAGCTAAAACACACAGACAGAGAAATGAACTGATGCTCCTCATGCTTGTGTGCTGCCACTGCCACACATTTCTGTGCGGTGGTATTGCACCTTGAGGTAATGCATTGTGGGTAGTCTAAAATGAAAGGCTATGCAAAATGTGTTTATTTCATTTAAGGTATACTATGGAAGTTTAGTTGTTAATTGTTTAAATCAAATGTTGGCTTGAATGTTGGCTCTATGGTTCCCACATTATATAATATGAATGAATTTCTTAACCCTCAAGCTACCCTCATTTTGACCCCAGAGACATATTTTTGATCATTATTAAATTATTCTAATGTTTTCATTACTTTGTCAATCAACTTGTTCTTAATAAATCTAAATAATTGTTTAGTGGTTCTGTACCGATATGGACTTAAAAAATGTGTGTAAGTAATTTGGGGTCATTTTGACCCCAACCAAAAACACCTAATTCCGCCTATAGTCATTTGATAAATAGGACCTTTATTTCTTTGGATACATAATAACAAGTTATCCATACCACCAGAGGGTGGAAGGGAATCTGTATCAGTGATTTTGACCAGACAGACAAATCTGCAAAAATATAGCTCCCCATGCCCATGTACTCACCTAAGACTGTGCTTTTCTACACCACGTATTGTATGACTGTGTACCAAACCAAAATTACCTTATTTTTGTGCACATAAAAATCTGCCAATGGAATACAAGAAGTAGAACTACTTGATAGAACTGCAAAACAGAACTCCGATACACTTTGAATCTACACAGAACACTGTATTGGTGTGTATTATCCAAAAGTAGTTATTCTAGGGCAAATGTAAAAAATCTAAAAAGTATCTTTTGAATCCATGTTTTTCTGCAGACATATTACGTTATACATACAGTATCATCAGAGGGTGGAAGGGTACCTGTTGCAGTGATCTTGGCCTGATAAACAGATTACCTGCAGAGATGGACCACCTTATGTCAGGGATGGTCAAACGTTTAGGCTCAAGTACCACATCAGGATAAAAAAATTCTACAGATTTGGATTTGTTCAGAAAAATGTATTTGCGGGCCATAAAAATGGCAGTTTGAAAATATAAGTCCATGATCATTTCTGCATAGTTTTAGACATTCAAGTATGGCCTGGACGTTTTTATAATTTATAATAAAAAATAATCATTATCTCTCCCGGGTCGAATTTAACCGTAGTTGGCCCACCTCTGCCTTATGTACTCTATGGGTATAACTGACTATAACTAGGTATGACTGTGTACAAAATCTAAATGATTTAAAATAGATGCTTAGTCGCAGTCCTAAATGTATGTCAGTGGAATGAATACTTGGTAGAAGTGTAATACAGAAACCAGCTACCCTCTGAATGTACACAGTGCTGTACTTGTGTCTATTCCCCCCCCCCCCCCCCGCCAAAAAAAAAAAAGAGAGAGAGATTTGAAAAGAAAACATCAGACAACAGATTGTCTTCAAGCTAGACATTTGTTATGGAAAAGGACAACAGATAGATAATGTTTATCTGTAACTGCCCTAGTTCTCCTCCTTGTGCATCAAAATGTCATCTGGGAGTCATTCATTCAAGCCGAATGACTCAGAAAGCAGTCAATCTCTACTTCAACAGCAACAAAAACAGTTTATTCAGGAAGATGAACTGCCCTCTGGCATTTATGATCACTTGATCATTGCTGACTATTTGATCAATGGACAACATTGAGGTAATTTAGTCTCCCAATTGCTAAGCATCCATTTTCCTTTTGATGTCGATATTTTTCACCTTTTATATAACACTCCACAAACAATGTCTGTGAGACGCTTTTTTTGGGAACACACCACTGACCAAGATGTCTAGGCATCTGAACACTGACAAAGAGCTTTATCATAGCAACACAAAATAACAATTCCGAAAAGCACCCTGTAATAGTCCGCCCCTATTGTCAATGTCCTCTCTGCAGATCCATGCAGTAGCAGCAGCTGTCAACAAAATACCAGTTATAGCAGTTTAAACAACAATACTGCTGTTAAAGGGGTGTAGCAAGCAGGCTTCGGCCTTGACTGCTTCAGTGAAATAGTTGTAGTGTACACAGTCTTTGTGTGTGTTTACCTGTGCTACTCTCCAGGCATCCAGTCAATACCAGCTGCTCAATGGGCTCTTTAAGAAAATACAGACAATAGGAAGACTGCTAACGTGCGTTGGTCTAGTGCCTCGTAACAGGTCTGCGGAGGTAAAAGAATCAAATAAGACTTACATTGCAGATTAATATCTAGCAGGGTGGCCCTTTCTTCCGTGCGCCGCCAATGACTTTGCAAGATCTAAATGCTCGATATAGTGAAAGGTCCAAGTTACAGATTCAGGAAAATGAATGGTCCAATGACTGGAGAAGAGGGGAGGCCAGTTTGTAGTATAGTTGATTTTATTCAAATCATTGTTGTGATCAACTCTCTACGTCAGGCTTTAGAACTGATTGATTACAATATATCCTTTGGTTTGTCAAAGACAAACTACAATACGCTCTGAAGTAGGCCTACACAGTGATTGGCCTAATGATTCAGTATTATGTATTTCAAACAGGAAATCCCTCAACGAGTTCCCCCAGAAATTAAACCTGGCAGCAATACAGTCTGAAGAAGTTGTACTGTGCATTCGGAAAGTATTCAGACCCCCGGTGTCACGCCCTGATCTGTTTCACCTTTTTTTGTTTTTGTCTCCATCCACCTCCAGGTGTCACCTGTTTTCCACATTAGTCCCAGGGTATTTATTCCTGTGTTCCCTGTTTGTCTGTTGCCAGTTCGTCTTGTCAACCAGCGTGTTTTTCCCTTTTCTCTGTTTTTGCTAGTCCTCCCGGTTTTGACCCCTGCCTGCCTCTACTCTGAACCCGCCTGACTGACCATACTGCCTGTCCTGACCTCGAGCCTGCCTGCCATCCTGTACCTCCTGGACTCTGACCTTGACCATTCTCTTGCCTGCCCCTTGGATTATAATAAATATCAGAGACTCGAACCATCTACCTCCCGTGTCTGCATCTGGGTCTCGCCCTGTGCCCATATACCCGGAAAGTATTCGGAACCCATTTTGTTACATTACAGACATATTCTAAAATTGATTAAATTAAAAACAATTCCTCAACAACCTACACACAGTACCCCATAATGACAAAGCGAAAACAGTTATTTATTTGACTTATTATTAAAAATAACTGAAATACCTTATTTACAGAAGTATTCATACCCTTTGCTTTGAGACTCAATTGAGCTCAGGTGCATCCTGTTTCCGTTGATCTTCCTTGAAATATTTCTACAACTTGATTGGAGTCCACCTGTGGTAAATTCAAATGATTTGGAAAGGCAAACACCTGTCCATATATGGTCCTACAGTTTATAGTGCATGTCATAGCAAAAACTAAGTCATGATGTCGAAGCATTTGTCTGTAGAGCTCAGAGACAGGATTGTGTCGATGTACAGATCTGGGGAAGGGTACTTAAAAATGTCTGCAGCATTGAAAGTCACCAAGAACACAGTGGCCTCCATCATTCTTAAATGGAAGAAGTTTGGAGACTGCCCGGCCAAACAGAGTAAATGGGGGAGAAGGGCCTTGATCACGGAGGTGACCAAGAACCCGATGGTCACTCTGACAGAACTTCAGAGTTTCTCTGTGGAGATGGGAGCACCTTCCAGTAGGAAAACCATCTCTACAGCACACCACCAATCAGGCCTTTACGGTAGAGACGGAAGCACATGACATCCCACTTGGGGTTTCCCAAAATGCCCCTAAAGGACTCTCAGACCATGAAAAACAAGATTATCTGGTCTGAGAAAACCGAGATTGAACTCTTGGCCTGAATGCCAAGTGTCAGGTCTGGAGGAAACCTGGCACAATCCCTACAGTGAAGCACGATGGTGGCAGCATCATGCTGAGGGGATGTTTTTCAGCAGCAGGGACTGAGAGACTAGTCAGGACTGAGGGAAATATGAACAGAGCAGAGTACAGAAATATCCTTGATGAAAACCTGCTCCAGAGCGCTCAGGAACTCAGACTGGGTGGAAGGTGCCCTTGTTGATTACGGGTCTCGGTCTGTGTGTTAATCATTGTGAGCGTGTGTATTTATTTGAGGTACTCCTCGCTCTTTTGTTTGCGTTTCTAACCTGTGTGTTGTATACGTGTTTGTATGGTCTTCATCCACGTGTCTTTACATGGCACGCTGTAATTTGGGGTAATAACAAACCCTATTACGCATTCCTGCGCCTGTCTCCCGAATCATTCATACCGACGTGACATTGTCTAGTAATGCGTGTGTCTTTCAAATCTTGGAATGTTCTCGAACTATTACTGTCCATGATATCGTCAAGGGTATGGCTTCCAGATTTGGACCATTGGGGGAATGCAAAAGGCTGCCCTCCAGATCGCAAGGCATTACTGTGAAATATTGGAGTGTGGGCATGCCATTTTGAGTACCAGTTACTTTGTTTTTCAATTGTATGCCAAATAGAAATTGTGAGCAAGAATAGGACCAAAGCATAGTTCCCCTTGTTTAACAGTTATATCAGTAAAGGAGACACAATATTTCTCTCTATACTCAGTTAGGGGGTGGAAGAATCATGGGACGAGATGCTAGTGACTGGAATTACAATTTAAAGTTTGGTATGGATAGTACACCTACATCTTTCCCTTTTTGCAAGTTTGTTAATTTTATCTGGGCTTGCTTACCTTGCCATATACATTTTGAAACCGCACTATGGATTTTATCCCAATAACTAGAAAGGGGGAGACAAGGGAAGTATTGAAGTACAGAAATTCAGCAGTGGAAAAATATAAATTTAGACAATAGTTATTCTGCCGGTTAAAGCAACTGGGATATTAATCCATCTACTAAGGTCGGATTGAATTGATCTGAGCGTTCTGTTAAAGTTTCTGCCAATGGTTTTATCTATGGAAGGAAATATATCTATTCCCAAATAGTTTTTGTGGGAAACGATTGAGATTACATGTTATTTTATAATTTGAGATGGAGCTGAATTTGTGTATGATCTTCAAAGCTTTTTGGAGGTATTGAGATACATTGTCAAGATAAAGTAAGACATGGTCGGCGTATAATGAGATTACGTAATCCATAGAATTGAGAGATATTGGTGAATTTTTTTTGATTGTCAAATTGCCTGGGCCAGGGGCTCCATAGACAATAAACATAGCAGTGATGAGATGGGATCACCTTGCCTGCTACTTATAGTTATTCTGAATGGAACATAACATGACTGTTATTATTATGGCTGAGGGATTGGAACATAGTCGAGGAGGAGCTTTGTTTTCTGATGCATGCAAGATATGTAATAGATGACAGAGGTTATCTGTGGATAATTGTTCTTTAACAACCCTGCTTTGTTCCAACATTTTTAATAGTCCTCAGGAGGAATGTCACAACCAGGTGATTTGCCTTTATTCATGTTATCCAATGCCGTTTTGAGTTCATGGAGAGAGATTTGGGCTCCTAGCATGCCCGCTTCTTCAGTTGAGAGAAGAGGAGTTCTTATATATTTTTAAAAGGACTCGATCTGGCTTGGTGTGGATTTACAATCAGAGGTGTACAATTCTTTATAGAGACTGGAGACTCGTTGGCTGATTAATTTGTGTTCTGATAGTAATTCACCTGATTCAGATTCAATCATTTCAATATCCTCTACTTGATCATTACTGTGAAGCTTGTTAGCCAGTAGATGACTGGGTTGATTAACTTGGAATTAATGGTTGAGTTTAACTTGATGGATGGCAAATTCTGCTCTCTGTCTTATCAATAGATTTAGTTCTGTCTTGACTTTGAAGAGAGTTGTCACTACCTGGTCTGAAAAAATAGTTTGTTGAGAACTTTTCCAATTCTAAAATCTTCTTTAAATGTGATTTATTCAGCCTAGATGCAAATGCAGTTGCATTGTTTTTTATAAAACCTTTGATGGTGACCCATAAAATCTCAGGATCACAGACTGAATTTTTCTTTATCATTATGAATTAATTAAATTAAATTTCAAATTGTTTACAAAAAGTAGGGTTTTGTAGTAAGGAAACATTAAAGCACCATCTTGTGGCTCTTTTAAGAAATTCCGAAATGTGAGTCTGGCCGTTAAAAACATTATGATCAGATAGGCTCATATATCGATATTTCTATTTTCTATTTAAGGAAAATGGAGGATTAGATAATAGTTTGAAATCAATTTCAGGAAAATGTTTTGTCTTTTTGTGTCACACCCTGACCTGTTTCACCTGTCTTTGTGGTTTTCTCCACCCCCCTCCAGGTGTCGCACGTCTTCCCCATTATCCCCGGGGTATTTATACCTGTGTTCTCTGTTTGTCTGTTGCCAGCTCGTCTTGCTTGTCAAGTCAACCAGCGTTTTTGTATCTCAGCTCCTGCTTTTCCCAGTCTTTCTATTTCTCACCTTCTTGATTTGACCCTTGCCTGTCCTGACTCTGAGCCCGCCTACTTGACCACCCTGCCCGTCTCTGACCCTGCCGACCTGTACCTTTGCCCCAACTCTGGATTATCGACCTCTGCCTACCCTGAGCCAGCCTGCCGTCTGGTACCGTTGCCCCTCCTCTGGTTCACTGACCCCTGCCTGCCTTGACCTGTCTATTGCCTGCCCCCTTGGATTATTTAACCGTTGTTAATTCAACGTTGTCTGAATCTGGGTCTTACCTTCACACCTGATAGTTTGAATAGAAAGTGTACTCTTTTGCATTAGGGTTATGAGCTCACCAGACATCAAGTACAGTGCCTTGCGAAAGTATTCGGCCCCCTTGAACTTTGCGACCTTTTGCCACATTTCAGGCTTCAAACAGAAAGATATAAAACTGTATTTTTTTGTGAAGAATCAACAACAAGTGGGACACAATCATGAAGTGGAACGACATTTATTGGATATTTCAAACTTTTTTAACAAATCAAAAACTGAAAAATTGGGCGTGCAAAATTATTCAGCCCCTTTACTTTCAGTGCAGCAAACTCTCCCCAGAAGTTCAATGAGGATCTCTGAATGATCCAATGTTGACCTAAATGACTAATGATGATAAATACAATCCACCTGTGTGTAATCAAGTCTCCGTATAAATGCACCTGCACTGTGATAGTCTCAGAGGTCCGTTAAAAGCGCAGAGAGCATCATGAAGAACAAGGAACACACCAGGCAGGTCCGAGATACTGTTGTGAAGAAGTTTAAAGCTGGATTTGGATACAAAAAGATTTCCCAAGCTTTAAACATCCCAAGGAGCACTGTGCAAGCGATAATATTGAAATGGAAGGAGTATCAGACCACTGCAAATCTACCAAGACCTGGCCGTCCCTCTAAACTTTCAGCTCATACAAGGAGAAGACTGATCAGAGATGCAGCCAAGAGGCCCATGATCACTCTGGATGAACTGCAGAGATCTACAGCTGAGGTGGGAGACTCTGTCCATAGGAAAACAATCAGTCGTATATTGCACAAATCTGGCCTTTATGGAAGAGTGGCAAGAAGAAAGACATTTCTTAAAGATATCCATAAAAAGTGTTGTTTAAAGTTTGCCACAAGCCACCTGGGAGACACACCAAACATGTGGAAGAAGGTGCTCTGGTCAGATGAAACCAAAATGTAACTTTTTGGCAACAATGCAAAACGTTATGTTTGGCGTAAAAGCAACACAGCTCATCACCTTGAACACACCATCACCACTGTCAAACATGGTGGTGGCAGCATCATAGTTTGGGCCTGCTTTTCTTCAGCAGGGACAGGGAAGATGGTTAAAATTGATGGGAAGATGGATGGAGCCAAATACAGGACCATTCTGGAAGAAAACCTGATGGAGTCTGCAAAAGACCTGAGACTGGGACGGAGATTTGTCTTCCAACAAGACAATGATCCAAAACATAAAGCAAAATCTACAATGGAATGGTTCAAAAATAAACATATCCAGGTGTTAGAATGGCCAAGTCAAAGTCCAGACCTGAATCCAATCGAGAATCTGTGGAAAGAAATGAAAACTGCTGTTCACAAATGCTCTCCATCCAACCTCACTGAGCTCGAGCTGTTTTGCAAGGAGGAATGGGAAAAGATTTCAGTCTCTCGAAGTGCAAAACTGATAGAGACATACCCCAAGCGACTTACAGCTGTAATCGCAGCAAAAGGTGGCGCTACAAAGTATTAACTGAAGGGGGCTGAATAATTTTGCACGCCCAATTTTTCAGTTTTTGATTTGTTAAAAAAAGGTTTGAAATATCCAATAAATGTCGTTCCACTTCATGATTGTGTCCCACTTGTTGTTGATTCTTCACAAAAAAATACAGTTTTATATCTTTATGTTTGAAGCCTGAAATGTGGCAAAAGGTCGCAAAGTTCAAGGGGGCCGAATACTTTAGCAAGGCACTGTATGTTGGAGAGCCTTGGTAGCCTGTGGATTGTAGTTTGTCTTATTAGATTTGTATCGCATGTCCAGAATGACATTCATGTCTGTCCCAATAACCAGTTAATTCTAACAATATACCATTCAGAATAAAAAATAAGGATTATATCAATTCGGAGCACACGTTAATGAAGGCAATTTTCTTTCCATTAAGGATAGTGATTCTGCCTTCTTGGACTTCGCCTTTACCAAGGATGGTGATTGAGTTTCTTAATTTTGTTTCGGACTGATGAAAAGGCTGCCAGTTTGGACAAATGGTTCTCTATTCTATGTGTGTCCTTTTGAAGCTGGTGTGTTTCTTGGAACATTGCTATATCAATATGTTTTCTTGTTAAAACATCAAGACAGCTGTAACTCTTGATAGAAATATTAAGGCCTTTCAAATTCCATGAGAGCATTTCTCGTGGTGCCATTGTTTTTCTAAAATGTAATTGTTATCTTTAGTGTTGTAAGCCCATGGATGAAAATTAAAAAGTAGGACCCACAGGGAAACCCACCCGTTGGTCGCTCTCCACCCAGAGGACCCTCTCTCTCCATGCCTCCCACCTCCCTAGCCCCCAGCCCTCCCTCCCGGTTCCCTCTACCCGGCACTATAATTACAGGGTTGTAGCATAAAGGCCAGTGGCAGCCTTACATTTGAAATCTCTTGAGCATCATATCTTTGGTACTAATAAAAATCAATAAATAATAATAAAATATAACAAAATGAGTAACCAATTCAGACCTTTAAAATTAAGTTAGCAGACTTGATGAGTAAGGGTGGATAACATATTCCATTTTGCTTTCATTTTAGTTATATTTTTCTCGTACCAAGTTATCTACGAAGTTTTCTGTGAACCTGTTCAGTTTGTTTCAAACTATAAACGTGTCTTGTTGAGTATGTGGATCCAAACATGCGTTTGTGCAGTGCAGGAAGATAGATGTTTTGGTTTATCATCGACACTGTGTTTCTGAATTTGATTTTATAGGTATCTAGGGTGTATTAGTACACAGGCTATCAAAACCACACTGACCCTCCGTCATTGAGTGCAATACTTTTTGCTCTTCTCAACATTATTGGTGTCGTAATTCCGTCAGTGTTGTCTGAAAGTGTTCACATGAGGTAGGGTTCCCAGTCAAAAGTCTTTCTCTTCTCTAACCTGAAGTAATGGCAGTGAAGCTCACAGGGAGCCATTTCTTCAATTCAAATGCCTTGTATTCATTTATAATCGATTTCCTGGACGGACATGCTCTTCTCTTTCCAGATGATACTAACCGAGACAAGTTTTTGAGCCTTTGACAACATCCCACTTCTGTGAGTTCATACGTGGCTTAACCAAAATGGCCTGTCATGGTACTAATTCAATGCAACGAATTGTCCAACAGGCGGGAAGTCAATGTCTCTCGGAGAGGTAACCTTGCAAAACATAGACAGAGCACAGACATCAGAGGAAACGTTAGACTTAATCCGATGACCTTCGAGTTTAGGAGACTCATTTAGAAAATATCTTCACATCAAGAACATTACTTATGCCCTCCGTCCATTTTGAAGGAAATTGAATCTGATGTTTTCGACCTAAAGCAGCCTTTTGAACCACTTCCGCAGTCAGATTCTGTGATGCAGGGCCTTTAATCTGTCTGATGGCAGAAATTAGTCTCCATAAACCCTACATGTACTGTACAAACCCCAGAGGAGGGACGATCTGTGACTGTGCTAAATCAACTGAGTCCTCTGCTGCCATCATATCATCTACAGCATCTGTCTAATTTTGTTTTAATGGCAATTTATGCCACTACTTCTTTAGTATTCATACTCTAATATCTTCAATTAAATGGCGCTCCCCATAGGCCAACTAGAAGGTAATTAAATCATTGTGGACATGCTTTAATGTGGGATTTCTTTCATAAACTGCCAACTAAAAATATAACCTAGTTTTGTGCTTTGGCATCCAGCTCTGTTGCATATTAGTGCAGTCGATGCAGACTGAGGAAGCTGAGAAAAGTATAACTCCAGAATATTAGTTTGTTTACTTATTAATTTAGACTTTCAAATGCTGTGGAGCGAGGTTGTCAATATTGTGATAATTTAGGATCTTAATTTGGTCACTCTTTTGTTGCTGAGAATTTTCCTGCATAGCAACTTACTGTGTACTTGAGGTTTAGAAAGGTTTCTAAAGTTTTTAATTTCCACTTTGATATTTCAGACTTGACGTGCACTAACGAAAAATGTATCAACTCCACATACTAGTTCACATTTCCTATAGCTGCAGGATTATCTTCCTGCTGTCGCAAACTGGCTCAAATTAAAATCCTACATACAGTGCCTTGCGAAAGTATTCGGCCCCCTTGAACTTTGCGACCTTTTGCCACATTTCAGGCTTCAAACATAAAGATATAAAACTGTATTTTTTTGTGAAGAATCAACAACAAGTGGGACACAATCATGAAGTGGAACGACATTTATTGGATATTTCAAACCTTTTTAACAAATCAAAAACTGAAAAATTGAGCGTGCAAAATTATTCAGCCCCCTTAAGTTAATACTTTGTAGTGCCACCTTTTGCTGCGATTACAGCTGTAAGTCGCTTGGGGTATGTCTCTATCAGTTTTGCACATCGAGAGACTGAAATGTTTTCCCATTCCTCCTTGCAAAACAGCTCGAGCTCAGTGAGGTTGGATGGAGAGCATTTGTGAACAGCAGTTTTCAGTTCTTTCCACAGATTCTCGATTGGATTCAGGTCTGGACTTTGACTTGGTCATTCTAACACCTGGATATGTTTATTTTTGAACCATTCCATTGTAGATTTTGCTTTATGTTTTGGATCATTGTCTTGTTGGAAGACAAATCTCCGTCCCAGTCTCAGGTCTTTTGCAGACTCCATCAGGTTTTCTTCCAGAATGGTCCTGTATTTGGCTCCATCCATCTTCCCATCAATTTTAACCATCTTCCCTGTCCCTGCTGAAGAAAAGCAGGCCCAAACCATGATGCTGCCACCACCATGTTTGACAGTGGGGATGGTGTGTTCAGCTGTGTTGCTTTTACGCCAAACATAACGTTTTACATTGTTGCCAAAAAGTTCAATTTTGGTTTCATCTGACCAGAGCACCTTCTTCCACATGTTTGGTGTGTCTCCCAGGTGGCTTGTGGCAAACTTTAAACAACACTTTTTATGGATATCTTTAAGAAATGGCTTTCTTCTTGCCACTCTTCCATAAAGGCCAGATTTGTGCAATATACGACTGATTGTTGTCCTATGGACAGAGTCTCCCACCTCAGCTGTAGATCTCTGCAGTTCATCCAGAGTGATCATGGGCCTCTTGGCTGCATCTCTGATCAGTCTTCTCCTTGTATGAGCTGAAAGTTTAGAGGGACGGCCAGGTCTTGGTAGATTTGCAGTGGTCTGATACTCCTTCCATTTCAATATTATCGCTTGCACAGTGCTCCTTGGGATGTTTAAAGCTTGGGAAATCTTTTTGTATCCAAATCCGGCTTTAAACTTCTTCACAACAGTATCTCGGACCTGCCTGGTGTGTTCCTTGTTCTTCATGATGCTCTCTGCGCTTTTAACGGACCTCTGAGACTATCACAGTGCAGGTGCATTTATACGGAGACTTGATTACACACAGGTGGATTGTATTTATCATCATTAGTCATTTAGGTCAACATTGGATCATTCAGAGATCCTCACTGAACTTCTGGAGAGAGTTTGCTGCACTGAAAGTGAAGGGGCTGAATAATTTTGCACGCCCAATTTTTCAGTTTTTGATTTGTTAAAAAAGTTTGAAATATCCAATAAATGTCGTTCCACTTCATGATTGTGTCCCACTTGTTGTTGATTCTTCACAAAAAAATACAGTTTTATATCTTTTTGTTTGAAGCCTGAAATGTGGCAAAAGGTCGCAAAGTTCAAGGGGGCCGAATACTTTCGCAAGGCACTGTATGTACTTAGTGGTCAGAATTATGAAAATACACTTAATTGACTTTGCAGGGACAGAGACCCACTACCACCATGATTTCAAATTGAAATGAGTAATTTTGTCCATTTGGGGGATCCAAAAGAATATACTTCGCCTTTAGTGCCCATTGGAAAAACATTTGGTGCATCACTGCTTCCGCTTCACTAGACAAATAACGGCAAAATATACAAAATAACCAAAAGTATGTGGACACCTGCTCGTCTAATTCCAATATCCTGGGCATTAATATGGAGTTGGTCCCCCCTTTGCTGCTATAAAAGCCTCCACTCTTTTGGGAAGGCTATCCACTAGATGTTGGAACATTGCTGCGGGGACTTGCTTCCATTTAACCACAAGAATATTAGTGAGGTCGGGCACTGATGTTGGGTGATAAGGCCTGGCTCGCAGTTGGCATTCTAATTCATCCCAAATATGTTCAATGGGGTTGAGGTCAGGGCTCTGTGCAGGCCTCTCAAGTTCTTCCATATCAATCTTGACAAGTTGGAAGCACAGAATAGCCTACAATGTATGCTGTAGTGTTAAGATTTCCATTCCCTGGAACTAAGGGGCCTAGCCTGAACCATGAAAAATAGCCCCAGACGATTATACATCCTGCACCAAACTTTACAGTTGGCACTATGCATTGGGACAGGTAGTGTTCTCCTGGCATGTGCCAAACCCAGATTTGTCTGTCAGACTGACAGATGGTGAAGTGTGGTCCATCACTCCAGGGAACGCATTACCACTGCTCCAGAGTCCAATGGCGGCAAGCTTTACACCACTCCAGCTGACACTTGGCATTGAGCTTGGTGATCTTAGGCTTGTGTGTGGCTGCTCGGCCATGGAAACCCATTTCATGAACCTCCCAAGGAAGAGTTATTGTGCTGACGTTGCTTCCAGAGGCAGTTTGGAACTCGGTAGTGAGTGTTGCAACAGAGGACAGATGATTTTTGCTTGCATCTGTTTCAGCACTCAGCGGTTCTGTGAGTTTGTGTGGCCTAACACTTTGCGGCGGAGTCATTGTAGACATTTCCATGTCACAATAACAGCACTTAGAGTTGACCGGGGCTGCTTTAGCAGGGCAGCCATTTTACTAACTGACTTGATGGAAAGGTGGCATCCTATGAGAGTGCCATGTTGAAAGTCACTGAGCTCTTCAGTAAGGCCAGTCTACTGCCAATGTTTGTCTATGGAGATTGCATGGTTGTGTGCTTGATTTTATACACCTGTCAGCAAAGGGTGTGGATGAAATAGCAGAATCCACTACTTTGAAGGGGTACACCTACTTTTGTGTATTTAGTGTAGCTTTGACCTTGATTCACCTGGACAGTTTGTGTCATGGAAAGAGCAGGTGTTCTTAATGTTTTGTATACTCAGTAAATACAAATTAAAAAAATACACAAAAAAGATTCACACTACCATTCAATAGTTTGGGGTCACTTAGAAATGTCCTTTTTGTCCATTAAAATAACATATAATTGATCAGAAAACAGTGTGACTATTGTAGCTGGAAACGGCATATTTTTTTATGGAATATCTACATAGGAGTACAGAGGCCCCTTATCAGCAACCATTACTCCTGTGCTACAATGGCACGTTGTGTTAGCTAATCCAAGTTTATCATTTTAAAAGGCAAATTGCAATTATGTTAGCACAGCTGAAAACTGTTGTTCTGATTAAAGAAGCAAGAAAACTGGCCTTCTTTAGACTAGTTGAGTATCTGGAGCATCACCATTTGTGGGTTCGATCACAGACTGAGTCATTGTAGTCCAAAAAAATACACAAAATGGCCAGAAACAAAGCACTTTCTTCTGAAACCTTACAGTCTATTCTTGTTCTGAGAAATGGAGGCTATTCCATGCAAGAAACAGACACATCTCAAAATCAATTGTTCAGAGGAGACTGTGTGAATCAGGCCTTCATGGTAGAATTGCTGCACAGAAACTACTACTAAAGGACACCAATAAGAAGAAGAGACTTGCTTGGGCCAAGAAACACGAGCAATGGGCATTAGACTGGTGGAAATCTGTACATTGGTCTGATGAATCCAAGTTTAAGATTTTTAGTTCCAACCGCCGTGTCTTTGTGAGATGCAGAGTAGGTGATTGGAGGATCTCCGCATGTGTGGTTCCCACCGTGAAGCATGGAGGAGGTGGTGTGATGGTGTAGGGGTGCTTTGCTGGTGACACTGTTGGTGATTTATTTAGAATTCAATGCACACTTAACCAGCATGACTGCAGCGATACGCCATCCCATTTGGTTTGCGCTTAGTGGGACTTTCATATGTTTTCAAAAGGAAAATGACCCAATACACCTCCAGCCTGTGTAAGAGCTATTTGACCAAGACGGAGAGTGACGGAGAGCAGCATCAGATGACCTAGCCTCCACAATCACCCGACCTCAACCCAATTGAGTTGGTTTGGAATGAGTTGACCGCAGAGTGAAGGAAAAGCAGCCAACAAGTGCTCAGCATATGTGGCAACTCCTTCAAGACTTTTGGAAAAGCATTCCAGGTGAAGCTGGTTGAGAGAATGCCAAACGTGTGCAAAGCTGTCATCAAGGCAAAGGGTGGCTACTTTAAAGATTCTAAAATATAAAATATATTTTGATTTGTTTAACACTTTTTTGGTTACTACATGATTCCATATGTGTTATTTCATAGTTTTGATGTCTCCACTATTATTCTACAATGTAGAAAATAGTAAAATTAAAGAAAAATCATTGAATGAGTAGGTGTGTCCAAGCTTTTGACTGATACTGTATATATATATATATATCAAAGCTGGTTAATGCAGAGTTGAGGCGTTAGAAAAATAATGAATCCTTCGTGCATTAGATGGAAATGATTCCTTTTTTAATGAATTTTTTTGCTCGTGGGCAGCTTGAAGTGAGTGCTATGATAGCAATATGTGTACTTAAACTGCAATGTTTTGAAATTGATATATAATTGTCCATATACTTGTTTTGCCATAATGGATCTATGCTAATAGTGGTTTTATGCAAATAGGCTAACACTGAATTAAAGGCAGGCATACTTGACCTTCATTAGTAGCTGGTGATCATGCTCAAAGGTAGCTTTCCACACCTCCATGACCAATTGTTATTTAGAAGGTTTCACATGTGATGCGTTTTTGCTCTCCCTTTTTTTGGGACGTTGGCAAAAACACGAATCCTTTCTTACTTATGTAATTTAACAGGGTCTCATTTATATCAATTTCAGTTTCACACTCCATTGAAACACACATTAGAAACAGGAAACACATTAGGGAGGAATACTTACATCTTACAGCGGTCTAGTTTAGATGCTGTAACAAGAACTATTACAAACTCTCTCTGTGACACTGGGCTGAGCCAGACATCAGAGTGATGTTCATTAGGCACCAAACGGAAGAAACGTGAGTGAAACAAGGAGTGACTACCTGGACTTGTCCAATAAGAAACTCTCATGTTGTGTTACAAAATATTTTCAACTTGTTTTTGTTGTGTGTCCTAATGAAGACCACCCAGTTCAAGACACTCATAGATTCATTTCAGAGATTTATATTTCTGAAATGCTGGTTGAGAGAAGATAGCGGAACCATGATGGGGAATAATGTGAGAGATAGGATGGGGATTAGCACTGATTTAAATCTTGGATATGATTTTCTCTCCTTAAAGATTCTGGCAACATAATTATGCAATGGTATACCCATACACGTGACTACTATGGACATAATAGTTGGTTTTTAATACAACGTGACAGTACATGGTTGTTATAATTTCAAAGCAGATTAATCTAATCCCTTTCCTCTGAATTGCCAGATAGCACCTATCTACGTGATCCCTTACCATCCTCACAGTACGTACAGTCGTTTGTCCAGCCAGCTTCAGAATAAGGTTAAAGGTGGCAGGTAGCCTATAGAAGTCAGGTGCTCCAACCTCTGTCTGTGTGTTTTTTTTGCGTGTGTGTGTCTGTGTCCTGGTGGTACAGAAAAATACAAATCGATGTCGATAATATCCCAGTACAAAAAAAATCAAACTAGTAATACAATTTTGTCTAACATTACCACATATAGTTTCAATCTCTGCATGTATATTATATAATTAGTAAATACGATTAGAAAAACTGTGTCCAAAATAGAAATAGAGCTAAAATAGCATCGCTGTGGTGCAAAACAAAAACCACTGACAACCAATTTGGCGAAACAACAGCCACTGTGCCCGTCGCAATACGATATTTCACAAGGGAGGACAACTTTACATGAAATGTCATAACCAAACATTGACCGTGACAGGTTGTTGAGGTGATCCACTACTGGCTCAGATAATGGTCCCATATTGGGCTTTCCTTCCTGAGGCATTGCTCTCTGTCCATTTCTGAAACCCCTGGGAAGACTCAGAGTGATAAGGGAAGATGAATGTCTGGTAGTCTAGCCAAGTCTCAGCCGCCACAGCTGCCTTGCTCAGAGACTAATACTGAATGTTCAAATATGTCTCGCACCTACCCCTCTCATGTACATCCACTAATATGCCAAGAAGGCTCAGTATTATTGCAAATCCTTGAAGCCGAAATCTGTGTTGTGCTTATTACTGTGTTGTGCATGTGTAATCATTGTGGTATCAAATATAATTCACATGCTTCGTAAACAACAGGTGCAGACTAGCTTACTCATGGCTAATGTTACAACAAGACAGTGTTAAAGTTGAAGATAAAAAAAGGTAATAAGTGAAATATAAATTATCAGGTTTCAGGTATGATCCAGATGTAGACAGTGGCGAAGAAACAAACATTTATTTATAGTCCAGGGGCAGGCAAACGACAGGTCAAAGGCAGGCAGAGGTCAGTAATCCAGAGAGGGTGCAATAGGTCCTGGACGGCACGCAGTCTCAGGGTCAGGGCAGGAAGGGGTCAATAAACCAGTGAGGTGGGGCAAGGGATAGAACGGCAGGAAGGTTCAGGGTCAGGGCAGGCAGAATGGTCAAAACCGGGAAGGACTAGAAAACAGGAGCAAGAACAGACAGGAGCAGGGGAACAACGGGCAGGTTTCACGAAACAAAACGAACTAGCAACAGACAAACAGAGAACACAGGTATAAATACACAGGGGATAATGGGGAAGATGGGTGACACCTGGAGGGGGGTGGAGATGAGCACAAAGGCAGGTGAAACAGACCAGGGTATGACAATAAATAGTGACATGAGAACTAAATACACAGTGAATAACGAATGGTATGAAGAACCAGTGAGATTCAATGTGAAGAGGAGTATGGATGAAAACCCCACTTAGATAGTAAACTCATACTGTGTTTCACTTAAAAATCCTCAAATTTCAGAACTGAAAATAGAAAGAACTTGATCCATCCAGACAGTATTGATATGGCTGACATCTCACTGGGAGCAAGCTACTGTACATGCTCACTTTCCCAGCCTCATCTGTCGTCATTGATTTTAGTGGATGACCAACGTGGACATGTGTAAAATACAGTGGGGTCCCAAAATGTTTCACGCCCTTGATAAAGATGAGCAATAATGACTGTATAAAATAAATCATTAATTATACCCTTTCACCATGACCGATAACAGGGCAGGTTAGCATGTCTTGGGGGTATGAACCTCTGTAACTTTCTCACTCATCATTATTCGTGATTCATTCAGGATTTTCCGTAATCATGGTAGCATCCACATGAATGTAGAATTGTTTCGAAACATATTATATTCTTATTTACAACAAAAGTGACTCCAAAATGACACAATACATTATTTACCATTCATTACTATTGTGCACAAAACAATCTAAAACAAAAGCAAAACAATCTGCAAATGCATCCAACAAGTTTGTAGAGTCAGAAGCTTGATGTAGTTATTGCGTGCTATGAGTATGGGACCAAATACTACACTTTTGACTACTTTACTTAAAACTATTTTTAGGGGTGTCAATCAAAAAAATATATAGACTACTTGTTAAACAACATCTCTTTATTATAAAATAAAATAATTTCCCTTTTTTTGGCATACAATATAGCACAGTGTTTGAATTCTTTATTTTATACAGTCATTATTGCTCTTTATCAAGGGCGTCAATAATTTCGGATCCCGCTGTGTGTATGGGTTGGGAGTCCAACTGCCTTCAACACTAGCGAATTGCTGTACATACTGACAGTTGAGGATGTCACTGAAAGATGGAAGATGTCTCCATAGCCTCTTGCTGAAAACAATGTTGACAACAATTCTACATCGTAAGGGTGGGCACTCATATGTTTCAGTGTAGCCATGTTTCAGGATAAGGAAAGGATCCATTGCATTGAAAAGGAAAGCTAGCAAGTTAAGTGTTCGAACCATGTATGGCTTTGTATATTATAGCATCAAAGAAAGGCAAACTTGAAAAACCTGAGCAGTCCTATCACAATGAAGAACTTAATATGCATTCTCCTTGGAATTTATTCAAGGGCTAATTGGTAAAACCTCCATGATTCCATGCCTTTCATAGGATGAAAAATCCCCACATTTCCCTCATTCATTCAAAAGTCCACCGACCCACAGTGCAGAAACACAGACGACCATATGTCAGGCAGAGACAATCACTGCGGTGAAACAGCGAAGGATTCTTAAAGGTCAAGAGACCACGGTGTACAATTTATGGTTGAGATGCCACTCGTAGAGTATAATGACAATTATACCCACAGGTATCTCCATTAGCAACGGGGAGGGATATACCGGCATCAATGATTTATCTGGGGCTGAAGGTTTTATCTAAAGTAGCAGGCAATTTTTATATTTTCACCAAGATTGGCCAAGCTTCTGGAAGTAAAAGCAGATGTGGAAATGCTACGTTTTTACTCTGTAGTGTGTACTGTAAACCAGGGTATGAATCTGGGAAAAGGTTTGAAGGTTTACGTGAGAGTAATACGTGGGTAACACCCAGCTAGAAACAAAAGAATAAAACATACAGTACATTCAAAGTGATACTTGAAACACTGACTGCATGACATTGCAAGTGCAACAGTGTGGTCAAAGCGTAGGTTGATGTAGCATCTGCTTAGATTCCACCTCTGAAATATACGTAGTTTGCCCTCAGCAAAGCTGTGGGATCAGGGTGTTAAAAACAAACTAAGTATCATGATAGTAACACATTTCATCAGGAGACTATCCAAATGCGACCCACAGTTAAGTGAAATGTGTGAGTCATTGCCTTACAATTAAAAACATTTTTGGTATCCATTTGAGTTAATTAATTTTAATTGACTTTTCGGATTAAAAATATATTTCAAGGATCACATTGAACTGATTTTATTTCTACTGGTTTAATGCATCTTTTTGTGTGTTTTCCGAGCAGGAAGATAGTATGCTATTTTGCTCCGAGGCCAAGTGAAGTCAACTCCTCATTTGATATAGATGATCATTAAAATTGTATGAATTCTAGTAGAATGAGCACATCATGAGCAGTCAACATCAAGAATACCCGATTGAGGTCTGTTTGCAGCAAAACAAAATACATAACTGCTGATTAGCTGTAAGCAAACCGCCAGACGTCCTGTGCCTCAGGCAACTGAAAGACAACAGTGTTACTCAACAACAGCCCGTTATCTTCCAGCGAAGTAACAACTTATGAATATCTCTTCTTAGTCACCGAGGTGCTAATGGTCTCGATCTGGCGATGATAACAATAAAGGTTGTCATGGGCAACCATAGATTGCAGGGGTTGGCAGTGATGGCCTTCAGGAGAACTTAGGAAATGGGGAGTTGTGCTCGAAGCACTCTCTGGAGGTGCCTACAGTAGGGCTGCGCCATGACAGGTGAAGGGACTGGAGTTCAAGTCCTTTTGTTAAACCAATTGCTCATGAGAAAAGGGCCTTGGGGGGGGGGGGGGGGGGGGGGGTGAGTGAAAGAGAGAGAGATAGGTGGGAAAGAAATAGAGCGTAGGTGTGTGTGTGTGTGTGTGTGTGTGTGTGTGTGTGAGAGAGAGAGAGAGAGAGATGTAGAGTTGCCCACTGCTGTAGCTCCTATGCACTGTCTTCATTGTCACTCCTAGATATTTATTTATTTATTTATTTATTTAATTCTCACTTCCATTCAAAAGAGCTGAGCTTTTCATACAGTATCTAGCCATGTGATGGAATGCGCCATTGTCCCCTAGGAGATTAAAGTCTATGAAATGTCAATTTGAAATAAACTGTGAATAAAGTAACAGGTTCAGGCTATAGGAAATAGTTGCATTGAGGTGTTGTATAAAAGAGAGGGGATAGGTATGAGAGGACGAGGGGATGGGGGGAGGAGAGAAAGAAGAGGGTGTTCACACATGTCTGCAGGTGTGCTCGTTGGGCAGCCTGGGCAGGGGCAGAGGCAAAGGCAAGCTAAAGTATTTAGGGATTCCAAGACTTTAGCTGGTAAAGCAGTCATTCCACTTCTTTTGTCTTTTTTTGTGGGGGGGGGGGGTTAAACTATTCCCCCTGGCGAAGCAATCATCTCAAAGGAAACCATTTCACTCCTGTGCATATTCTGCGGTTGAGGGGCCATCTACCATTACACCGTAAAGTGCCCTGAAAGCCTGGGCTAGAGGGTTAATGAACCTACCTATTCCATCACGCCGGATAACGTTTTTTATGTATAAAAATTCATTACTTGTGACAAATACAATGGAGCTTGGACGGGAAGCCATTTCTGCAGTATGGCCTATGAACAAAAAAAATTTTCTAATGTGGGTGTGTTACCCATGACCTCACCTGATCAACACTCTAGATGTACACACACCACACAAAGGGAATAAACACATGCTCAAACACACAATAAACATGCATAGGCCTTGACCCCAACTCTGTGTTGAATCTACGGTATAACATAAAATCATTCTGTCCATTTCCCATCTAATCTCTCCTGAACACACCTCTATGATGACGGATATTATGTTATTCGAGCTCTCTCTCTCTCTGGGTTTTTGTCTCTCTCTCTCTCTCTCTCTCTGGGTTTTTGTCTCTCTCTCTCTCTCTCTCTCTCTCTCTCTCTTTTCATTCCCTTTCTCTTTCTCTCTCTCTCTGTCTCTCTCTCCCACTGGGCAAAAATGGGTTGAATCAACATTGTTTCCACGTCATTTCAACCTCCAAAATGTTTGTGATGACGTTGAATCAATGTGGAAAACTGAATGGATTTGAAAAAAGTAAATCAACGTATGGGATTTTATATATTTTTCACACCATTTTTTTTAACCTAAATCCAATGACATGGTGAATTATTTTGTTGAATTAGCGTATAATTCATGTTAGCTGACAACTCAGCCAAATGTAAACCAAAAGTAGACAGTGTTCCCAGTGTACTGTCCCTCAACACATTCTCTCCTTTGTCTGTGGCATCTATGCACTGGGATGTCTGTCTGCATAGCATAGCTGTATGGCTCAAGGGGTTTTACGCAGTGTGGCTAGATTGTTCGAATGGTAATGAAATCATTTCCACCATCTCTCCCACAAGCGGTTGCCATGATTAAAATGACATGTTTTAGCACCCCCCGTTAGCACCATATCGACCCCATTAATCAAGCCAGTAAATGCCATTTTCTTGTCCAGATTGGGCCGCATGATGAACTGCTCATTGGTTCCATGTGTTGGGGAGAGAACCACCCTGTGAGGGTGTATAGCGGCGAGAATAATTGGGGCTAATAAAGAATATGTGCCTTTTAATAATTAAGAGCATGCTGGTTTGTCATGATTGCATTCACAGCTCCACAAAGACATGATATCTACATGGTAGAGCATATAAATGAGATATTACTGTATATTCAATACAATGTTTAATGGATAGAATATAACAATATTTGCTCAAAGGCAAAGTGATGCATAGATTACATGTTTGACAGGCCTCGCCTGAAGATCACTACCTTTACAAACTTCAAATGAATACAGAAATGGCAAAAAAATGTATGTCTCAAGCAGTTTGATTCAAAATTCTGACGTTAGGATACTTCAGCGTCCTTATAGTTTTGTTCTTACAACATCACACATGAGACTTGTGCGATAGCCATTCACTCATTCATTGTCTGTTTTTATTCATGCAATTTACATGAAAATGTAAATAGATAGGTAAAGTGCACATTATCCAACATGCCAATTTACACGACACAATTGTGAGGTAGCTATTTACATCTGTGGTCCCTGGGCGGGTTAAAACCGACGAGATGACATAGCATCGTCAATACATGATTATACATGACATACTTCTCTGCGTTCCCCATTTGAATATTTGATTGGCAGTTGGAGTCCTTAATAAAGAAATAGGGACCTTTAAACATGTCCATGAAAGAGAAGAAAAACAAACTGGTTAAAGTACTGTACCTTTTAGATGGCCAGAGAGACAGGTGTCAGGCTACACTATTATGCTACTCACATGATTCATAGCTTTCTAAATATAATCCAAAGTGAGAGACAGAGTTTGGAAAACCTGAGGAATTACATTTAGTGTCAAACCAAAATAACCTAGAGAGGAGACAATCCAACAAGGCTTCAGCTGATACTGACACTCCTGTCAGCTGGCTCAGTGAAGAATAGCCACAGCCAGACAATTAAATAGCTATCCATTTCTTCTAATGGTCACATTAGCGGAGAAATGACAAATTAGGGTTCAATATGGCTTCGCTTTTAATGGCTGGATGCTTGCATTTCAGTCCCTCTCTTTCGTCAGAACTCCCTGACGAACTTACTGACAAATTATCCAGAACACAGCACCAGTGAATTAATTATATTTAGGTACTAGATGACAGGGACCTCGGATTGGAACTTCTACCTTAAAGACATAAAAATGTATAAGTACATTGGTTCATCGCAATAGGGGGTTCTCACCAGTTTTCACCCATTTGTAAATCAATAGGTGCCCGAAACAAAAAGTGAGCGCTAGAGGGCGGTGACCTGGGGAGCTCTGCGGATGAAAAGAAATCACCTTCATAATAAAGCATCGCATGCATATAATCACATTTGTGTAGTGGCAAAGGGCAGTAGAGTAGAGATACTTACAGAAGTTGCACACATGGGAATCAAAGAATGTGTTGTCTAGGGTCAGCAATTATTTAATTTACATTGTTAATAGTTATTAATTAAAATGATTTATTTTTATACCCCATTTTTCTCCCCAATTGGTAGTTACAGTCTTGTCCCATCGCTGCAACTCCTGTATGGACTCAGGAGAGGTGCAGGTTGAGAGCCGTGCGTCCTACGAAACACAACCCAACCAAGCTACACTGCTTCTTGACACAATGCCCGCTTAACCCGGAAGCCAGCCACACCAACGTGTAGGAGGAAACACCGTGTCAACGTGCACTGAGCCCGGCCCGCCACTGGGGTAGTGCGTGATGGGACAAGAGCATGATGGGACAAGAACATCCCTGCCGTCAAACTGGATGACGCTGGGACAATTGTGCGTAGCCCCATGGGTGTCCTGTTCGAGGCCAGCTGCAACAGAGCCTGGACTCAAACCAGGATCTCTAGTGGCACAACTAGCACTGTGGTGCAGTGCTAGACCATTGCGCCACTCGGGAGGCCCCTCCAATAATATTTTGGCCTTTTATAAATGCATTTCATGCAATTATTCATCATTTTACATATTGACATAATTTGTTTTAATCTTGCGTTCAAAACAACTGGGAACTTGGAGCTATGAAATCTTTGACTTCAGTGCTTTCAAAAACGAGCTCCGATTGGGAAAATTAGTTTTGAACTGTCATCCATCTCAGAATTTCAAGTGGGGAACTCTGGCCTCTTTCTAGAACTCAGATTTTCCGATCTGAAGATCACTGATGTCATGTTTCGACCTCCTTTTTTCCCCTTAGTTCCCAATTGTCTTGAAAGCACCATAATACCTCACAAATTATCAAAATGACAGGCTACTTTGACACTAACAAACTGAGAAACTGAGATCAATGAAACTGACCTTGTCTTAAATCTATCAAAAGCCTAGGCGTGTGGAGACACATTGTATGCTACACTATGAGGAGGAAATTATAGTCCTAAAAATGCCTTCCAGTTTCACTTACTCACCCAATGATGCGCAACTCACTTGCTGGTGATGGCATATGCTCGTGGCAAAAGCCTCTCTCTCTTGTTTTACTTTGTAAAACAACATCTGGAAGTTGATGAAATATTTTGGTAGCCTACAGCTGACAGATTAGTCTTCTCTTTTCAGCAGGAGCCATTTGCGTTCCAAACTGTGTGTTCCCTGTGATTGTAGACAGCCTTTTGAAATACTGCAAAAGGCTGGTTTTGTCTGCATGCTGTTTGTTCACTGACAGATTTTCAGCGAGTTCACGACTGTATGTTATGCCTTGTTATTGGGCTACACTCCACAGCTAGGCAATTTTAAAAATAAGCTATTTATCCTCTGTGGCTACATTTTAGGCTTTCTTGTGGTATAGTAGGGTATTCTGAATTATTTCACTTATTTCTGAACAGACAGCAGTAACTCTATAACTTTGGCAAATTTATTTCAATTTAACAGGCGTGCCACGGCTCCTCCAGAACCCTTTGCGCGGCTCTATAAGGAAATAAATTATGAAGTGCAATGCTGGAGAGATGAGGGTTGCAGGCTCAGAGCAGAGAGAGGGAGAGGGAGAGGGAGAGAGATCATAGAAACTTAATCTCGTTCTAGTTCTGTGTGAGACACGGCCGGGGGGTTCTGTGTGAGACACGGCCGGGGGGGGGGGGGGGGGGGGGGGGGGGGTGTAAGAAAGAGGCTACTCGAATGAACTTTGATCACATTTAATTATAATTTTTACATTGGAAAAAGTGACAATTATTTTTCTGGCCAACTAGGTTCCGGAATGAAAAAGTCAAAAACTGAGAGGCGCCAGATCCTGTTCCGGCACTAGTTTTCACTGTATATAGGGTAGTATTTCTGGCCCAGCACTAAAAACACCCGATTTCACTCACTCATTAGGGGATTGGATATCTATTTATCAGTTGAATAAGGTGTTAATGCTGGGCTAGAGGAAATCTGTTCCCATCTTAGATAGGCCAGCTGAAAAGTCAAAATTGGCTATATTGTAAAAGTTTATGAAAACATGACTTCTTGGTCTTAATTCAAGGTTAGGGTTAGACATTATGGTTAGCAGTGTGGTTAGGGTTATATTGAGGGTTTGAAATATATCAAATATAATGCTGAGGGTCATGTGCTCCTGGAATTATCTGAATTATTAAAAACCCAATACTGAGAATAGGCATAAATACTTTTCTGGGGTTCAGAAGTAAAAAAAACAAACATTTATTTTAAATGAGTGGTTTCCAGATACACAGAATCTTCACATATTGTCAGAGTTATTGGCCTCCCGGGTGGCGCAGTGGTCTAAGGTTCTGTGCAGGCTCTGTCGCAGCCAGCCTGCATGTTTCCTTAGCCAGGTATTTAACTAGGTTATCTAACATTTGCTAGCTAGCGAGCTCAAGTTGACAAAAGTCATTTCGGTCTGGTCTAAATTGCTCGTAGATAACTAGCTGTGCGACCTAGAAAAACATCACTGAGAGACTATTGTGATTATAGGCTGTATCACAGATTCGTGACCGTTATGGCGCATATTTTTTCGGATTTACGGGCCGCATTTAACACATAAATCACATTGTGGGCTGTACTCACAAACCGCTAATGTGAATGACCAGTGCACCATATTGTATCGCGGTGCTTGCGGACATAAGGTGCAGTGCCACTGGTCACCTTTAGCCTAAGATAGTGTTGGCGGTGGAAACTAGTAATTTGGCGAGTTTTCCCCTCCCAGGATTATACCGTATTTCAAGTAGGATAGCAGCCTACACAATAAATAACTAATATTGTAAGCCATCTAGCTGTCACCGTGACATATTCTACTCAATGCAAATAGTCTGGGTAGCCATTTGATTTGCTGTGCGGTAGCAGAGAGAACAGTCTGTGACTAGGGTGGCTGGAGTATTTGACAATTTGTAGGGCCTTCCTCTGATGCCGCCTGGTATAGAGGTCCTGGATGGCAGGAAGCTTGGTCCCGGTGATGTGCTGGGCCATACGCACTACCCTCTGTAGTGCCTTGCGGTCAGAGGCCGAGCAGTTGCCATACCAGACAGTGATGCAACCCATCAGGATGCTCTCGATGGTGCAGCTGTAAAACCTTTTGAGGATCTGAGGATCCATAACAAATATTTTCAGTCTCCAGAAGGGGAATAGGTTTTGTCGTGCCCTCTTCACGACTATCTTGGTGTGCTTGGGCCATGTCAGTTTGTTGGTGATGTGGACGCCAAGGAACTTGACGCTCTCAACCTGCTCCACTACAGCCTCGTCGATGAGAATGGGGGAGTGCTCGGTCCTCCTTTTCCTGTAGCCTCTCCCGCTAATCATTTGTTTAATTAAAAAAAAATGGTTCCATAATGTTACAGTATTAGCTTAACCCGTTCACTTTACCAGTAGTTTGCAAACATTTGGTGGCATAGCTAGAAAGGAAAATGTTGTGAGTCCGGTAAAATAATATGTGATATTGTGTAGACCATAGCAATGTTGCATTTTTTTGCTCTAGTTTGAAGAAGGTGTATCTAGCTGTCTTATTGGTATTTGTTCAATGCCTCAATTGATTTCATAAACTATATTGGATATACAGTGCCTTGCGAAAGTATTCGGCCCCCTTGAACTTTGCGACCTTTTGCCACATTTCAGGCTTCAAACATAAAGATATAAAACTGTATTTTTTGTGAAGAATCAACAACAAGTGGGACACAATCATGAAGTGGAACGACATTTATTGGATATTTCAAACTTTTTTAACAAATCAAAAACTGAAAAATTGGGCGTGCAAAATTATTCAGCCCCTTTACTTTCAGTGCAGCAAACTCTCTCCAGGAGTTCAGTGAGGATCTCTGAATGATCCAATGTTGACCTAAATGACTAATGATGATAAATGCAATCCACCTGTGTGTAATCAAGTCTCCGTATAAATGCACCTGCACTGTGATAGTCTCAGAGGTCCGTCAAAAGCGCAGAGAGCATCATGAAGAACAAGGAACACACCAGGCAGGTCCGAGATACTGTTGTGAAGAAGTTTAAAGCCGGATTTGGATACAAAAAGATTTCCCAAACTTTAAACATCCCAAGGAGCACTGTGCAAGCGATAATATTGAAATGGAAGGAGTATCAGACCACTGCAAATCTACCAAGACCTGGCCGTCCCTCTAAACTTTCAGCTCATACAAGGAGAAGACTGATCAGAGATGCAGCCAAGAGGCCCATGATCACTCTGGATGAACTGCAGAGATCTACAGCTGAGGTGGGAGACTCTGTCCATAGGACAACAATCAGTCGTATATTGCACAAATCTGGCCTTTATGGAAGAGTGGCAAGAAGAAAGACATTTCTTAAAGATATCCATAAAAAGTGTTGTTTAAAGTTTGCCACAAGCCACCTGGGAGACACACCAAACATGTGGAAGAAGGTGCTCTGGTCAGATGAAACCAAAATGTAACTTTTTGGCAACAATGCAAAACGTTATGTTTGGCGTAAAAGCAACACAGCTGAACACACCATCCCCACTGTCAAACATGGTGGTGGCAGCATCATGGTTTGGGCCTGCTTTTCTTCAGCAGGGACAGGGAAGATGGTTAAAATTGATGGGAAGATGGATGGAGCCAAATACAGGACCATTCTGGAAGAAAACCTGATGGAGTCTGCAAAAGACCTGAGACTGGGACGGAGATTTGTCTTCCAACAAGACAATGATCCAAAACATAAAGCAAAATCTACAATGGAATGGTTCAAAAATAAACATATCCAGGTGTTAGAATGGCCAAGTCAAAGTCCAGACCTGAATCCAATCGAGAATCTGTGGAAAGAACTGAAAACTGCTGTTCACAAATGCTCTCCATCCAACCTCACTGAGCTCGAGCTGTTTTGCAAGGAGGAATGGGAAAAGATTTCAGTCTCTCGATGTGCAAAACTGATAGAGACATACCCCAAGTGACTTACAGCTGTAATCGCAGCAAAAGGTGGCGCTACAAAGTATTAATTTAAAGGGGCTGAATAATTTTGCACGCCCAATTTTTCAGTTTTTGATTTGTTAAAAAAGTTTGAAATATCCAATAAATGTCGTTCCACTTCATGATTGTGTCCCACTTGTTGTTGATTCTTCACAAAAAAAATACAGTTGTATATCTTTATGTTTGAAGCCTGAAATGTGGCAAAAGGTCGCAAAGTTCAAGGGGGCCGAATACTTTCGCAAGGCACTGTATGCTCTAGGTTCGAATCAACCCAAGATGATGAATCCTGAAGATGGTAGAAAGTGCATGACAAGGCGCCCCAGAGGAAGCCAGCTGTTTGTTCTCAATCCCTACCTTGCCCCATTCTTCCAAGAGCTCACTGAGTTTGACCTCTAGTGAGGTATGTAAACATACACACGACACCAGTTTGATATGTCCCTTGTCCCCTGTAACAGCCCTGGTCCTCTCTGTCTCTCATTCTATTCTTTCTCTTTCTATGCTTATCCTAGGAGTGAGAAGAGCTGACAAATCAGAATTGAGGAGGTTTGTTACGGAGCCCCACGAGGAACACCTGATGCTGCGATGACTTCTCTCTCCTGGATGCTCTCCATCCCAAACTGGCCTGTTGTGTGTTTCACCTCCTCTGGACCACCTTACCCCAAACAAAGTTGCCCCTGATCATAGATCGGGCTGCTGAATTGTTATGTATATAGTACTATTTCTATGTTTCTTATTACCATTTTCATTGTTTTATTTCACTTAAGTCTTCTTGCATGTTGGAGCTCTGAATCGGAAAATTTAGGATTGTATCCAATCCCAATTTAAACTCTCTTTGTCTCTCTCTCCCCCACAACCCACACGCACAGGCATACAATATAGTTTTTACATTAGTGTTGTAATGATTATGTTATTTGGTTACATATGTGTTAACCTTTTGTTACTTCTGTTGTCAATTCTGTTGTTAATTAGTTTTTTAATGTTACCAATTTGAATAAATGTATTTTATGTACACATTTATTGTTTTTCTTACATTTCGATTTCAGGTAGAATTTCACTGTACATTTACAGCATTATCCTGGCACCAGAGTTGCCTGGTTAATACTTGTTAAGCCTGGTTAAGTTTGCTTTACAGTATAATTTTCCTTACTGTAAAACATTATAGTGTCCCTGTAAATGTAAAGAAAGGATGCTGTAATATGTCTTCACAGTAAGGAAAATAATACTATAAAACAAACAAACTTACAGTATTAAGCAGGCAACTCTGGTGCCAGGATAATGCTGTAAATTTACAGGGGAAAGTAGTGTGATTCATGATTTAGACTGGATTAGAAACGCTGCCTGCCTGTCTGCCTCGTCCTGACTCCAGACACTTTCATTATTACTATGGGACAGCTGGGGATCAAATTTGAATATTGAAACAATGTCGGAGAGACAGACAGCAAGGTTTATACAAATCTCTACTGTTGAAAACTAAATGTTAGTCTAAAAGAAATGTGAGAAAATGTCTAGATGGTTTTTATAGGTGAGATAAAGTTTAAAAATTGCCTGGCGGAACAGAGTAAATAGCCATTTTAACGTCATAGATTTAGCCAGTGGTAACTTGTGGAATAGATACCAGCTGGAATGTGGTTTAAACCAATCAGCATTCAGGATAAGACCCACCCGTTGTATAAAGTACTCTAAATACCTGTCATGTTGTTAAATTCAAAAGAATACAAGATTCTGAACTGTATAGCCAATTATCTCAGAATCATCTTTTTTTTGCAGATAGAACCATATAGTCCCAAGCACTCAAAATATAGTGCACTGTGAAAAAGTCACAAAAAATTAATTGCATTGTTTCTACTTTACTATTGGTTTACTCTACTATGTCCCGTCTCCAAAGATTAATAAACATTGCAGAGTCAGTTTGGTAAACTGTATGTTATAAGAAATTTGAAATGCCATAAAGAAAAAAAAAGAAGTAAAAATAAATGTATTAAATTACATTCAAACAACTTTGCCTTTTGTAATAAAGTTATGTACGTGCTTCAGACATATAACAAACAGGCAAAGAGACAAGAATGAAACAAGAACGTGAGAGACAATGTGCAAGAAGTAGGATAGCCAACATAAAATATTCTGGTCTAAATTTAAGGTTAGGGTTAAGGTTAGGGTCAGCAGCAAGGTTAGGTTTAGCTTTAAAATCAGATGTTATAACTTTGTAGCTGTGCCAGGTAATGACCACTCTGTAGAGCTGCCTCCAGAACAAGATTCATGATAAAAAATGCTAACCTGCATTACAGAAGATGAACATAGTGACTCTCATTCTCAGTGGCCCAGATGGACTTTTCTTCATTTGAAACACAGGCCTTTGAGGCCACTGCATATGGACTCCTCTCAGTATTCCTCTCATGAAAAGCATCATCCATTGCAAAGCCATTGTGTGGCTCGCTGTACTGAAAATAACCATGGGCAAAATGAGTTTGACATTGGTCCACGGCACAGGCAATGGAGGGTGACATATCCAATATCTGGAGAGTGGCAGTGCTAAATATTTTTGTCAGGCCAGCGGCTTTACTGTGAAGTGAGGTGGATAAAGGGTTCATTTGAGGCAGGATTTGAACACAGCTAATTTTGAAACCCGAATACAGGTAAAATTGAGGGAGAGGGGTTGGGGGCATTCCCTCTTGTGGAATTAAATATAGTGGTACATCTTAGAGGGAAAGGACAAACTAAGAGGCCTTGAGTGGCGCAGTGGTCTAAGACACTGCATCTCAGTGTACCTGGTTCAAATCCAGGCTGCGTAACATCTGGCTGTGTTTGGGAGTCCCTTTGGGTGGTGTCTGGCTTTGGCCTGGGGTAGGCCTTGCCTGGTTAAATAAAAAGGTAATTGAACAATAGAAGATAACACCAATGGACTGTATTATGAAGCATTTAAAAATGGGCTTATAAGCGACTGCCCTCAAACTCAACTCTGGACCTCGAAGCCAGCTCCACTGTCTTTTTACATTGTTCCCTTCTAATCAGGGACTGATTTAGACCTAGGACATCAGGTGTGTGCAATTTATTATCAGGTACAACAGAAAACAATCAGGCTCTGGACCTCGTAGTGTATGAGTTGAGTACCCCTGGGCTAGTGTATGGAAATCCATCCTGACGTTCACCTGTATAGCATTGTTTGATAACACATAACATTTAATATAAACCTGAAGAGTTAAATGTTCATAAATGTATCACATAAAATATGTCACAAAAAAATGTATGCAGAAGACCTTGCCGGTGGCAAGGTGTTGCCCTAATACTTGACCAATTTTAGCTTGATATTTATTTTTAAAATCTAACCTTTATTTAACTAGGCAAGTCAGTTAAGAACAAATTCTTATTTACAATGATGGCCTACACCGGCCAAACCCAGATGGCACTGGGCCAATTGTGCGCCGCCCTATGGGACTCCCAATCACGGCCAGTTGTGATACAGTCTGGATATAGGGATGCGACACATTCTAACAAAAGCCTAGTAGGCCTGAAAGCATATTCCACCACTGTGTTCATGAGGATGCTTCATGCTTACATAACCTTTTCTACATCTCTCTGTTTGATCGTGACAGGGTACTGGGACTGCTCAGACTACAGAACTCAGCCGTTTTGGCTAAAGCAGAGCTGGAATTCTCTGGTATGGGAAGATATCGCACTGTCATTACTCACTGTGGGATCCTCCTGTGTATAATACGGCACAAACAGAGACACTATCAATCAAGGATTCTATTTAACCTCCTATAAGACAAAAAAACTAGACAACAGACAGCCAGCTTGTGAAGGTGGTAGACGTGAGAATCCTAGGCACACAGAAATGTATTGTAAGACATTCATGCTAATCAAATATTTAAATGAAGGATATAATGTGCCTTAGTGTACGTTTTGTATCCTTGATCTTTTGGTGTTAAAGGAATTGTTTGGGTTTTAAAAATGAAGCCCTTTATCTACTTCCCCAGAGTCAGATTAACTCGTGGATACCATTTTTATGTCTCTACTTGCTGTTTGAAGGAAGTTGCTAACTAGTGCAACTGCTAACTAGTGTTGGTGCAATGACTGGAAGTCTACGGGAACGGCTAACAATCATTGTGCTAACGCTAGTTAGCATTGGCTCGCAAAACTACCTCGACCTTCCTTCATACTCGACGCAAAGAGAAAAAATGGTATCCATGAGTTCATCTGACTCTGGGTTAAGTGGATAAAGAGCTTTATTGTCAAAATCCCGAACTATCCCTTTAAGAGTTAATAATCAAATACTACTACTAATAATAATGCATGGGGCTTACTTTCAAGGATCCAAAGTTGCTTTACAATTATAGAAACCATTATAGAAATGAAAAAGAAAAACAACAAAACAGGGGTAAAAACTAAACATCAGACCAAACAAGACATGACTAAAGAGAGGGGTGGGCTCAATGAAGGGAATAACTGTGATGTATCAGTGTATGGGGAGGGTTGGGATTTAGATATGAACTCGGTTAAGGGTAGGGTAAGAGTTAAGTGCTGCTCAGTATGGTGAAGAGGGGAGTGTCTTAGTAGTATTTCTTTGCTCAAGTGTGTGTGTGTGTGTGTGTGGGGGGGGGGGGGGGGGGGGGGCTTAAGGGTAGGTCTTGTCAAAGACATGGGGCTGGAGGGAGTTCCAGAGCCTAGGAGCAACACTGGGGATGGCCCTGTCACTGAAGCTCTGGAGGATGACAAGGTAGCCCGCTGTGGCGGAACAGAGTGGGCGTGTGGGTTGGTGGGGGAGAAGAATGTCTGAGAGGTATGGGGGGCAAGGTGGTGAAGGGCTTTGTAGGTCAGAAGGAGGATCTTGTAAGCAGTACGTTGGGAGTCAGGGGCAAGGTGGTGAAGGGCTTTGTAGGTCAGAAGGAGGATCTTGTAAGCAGTACGTCGGGAGTCAGGGAGCCAGTGGAGTTCACAGAGGACAGGGGTGAGGTGCTGCCAGGACAGTGTGGGTGAGAAGTTGGGCTACAGAAATTTGAACCATTTGGAGCTTATGGAGGGAGCGTGAGTTGATGTCGGAGAGTAGTGAGTTGCAGTAGTCAAGACCGGAGGAGATTAATGCATGTCTGAGGGTTTCAGCGGCAGGATGGGAGAGGGAGGACCTGACTTTGCAATGTTGCGGAGGTGGAGGATTTAGGATTTGACAGTCTTGTCTTATGTGGTGGAAAATGAGAGGGTTGAGTCCTGGATGACGGCAAGGTTCCGTGCATGGAGGGAGACACAATGGTGTGAGTTGTAAATGGATGTATGCATATCCCAGGACACAAGGTAAACAAATACTGGCCTTTCAGTATGAACAACAAGTCAGTACTTACATCCTGTTCCCTTTGTATCTCCTAGGTTCTGTTGGTGTTGGCAAAATGTTATGAGACTTTCAGATGTGCAGTGTGTATGTTGTTATTCTTTGATCATGGCAATAAGCAATTATGCTGTAGCATGGGTCAACTACCTGCTGGGACAAACAGGACCGACAGCGTGTCATGCCAGAGGAAATAGCCTGGGCAAATCGATAGACTGTTTTTGAAATGTCAATCACACTTTAAATCTCGAGCAATTTGGATCAGCCTGTGTCGTCTCTAAAGAGATATCTGAATGCACGGGTACCTTTCAAAATACATTGACAAGGGTATGAAAGTGAAAAGCTTGAGACATTGTTGAGACATTGTTGAGACATTGTAGCAAAAGATTATCCCACATTTTTTATTTAGAATACAAATCACATTGAATAATGAAACATACTAATGCATGTTATTTACATATCAATAAACAAATAATTATTGTGTAATTAGCACATGCTGTATAACTTTCTTATGCCCTGGGGAGTTAACCAAGTATGTATTGAAATAAAACGTAGCTTGAAATTAAACAACAAATACTATCTGTGTATTTTGTATTTTATAGAAGAAAACATCCCTCACAAAAGTGCTGAATCTCACTCAGTTGGGAGTTTTTGTTTTCTCTGTGGCTGAAGAAAGACAGTGATGGTCTCCGGGGTGACGATCTCCATGGCTTGTGGCTCCGACGTCGTCCGGGTGATGGTAATGAGCATGAGCAGCCCAGTCCAGCGTCCCCACAATGTCACGCTTGGGAAGTAACAGGGACCAGGACTTGAAGCCAGCCCCAGGCCGATAAACAAGTCCCCCCGGAGAGAGACAAAGAGATTTTATACTCAGAGTTGTTCGACTACCCTTGTCCTGTTGGTATAGTCACTCCTTGTGCCACTGAGGCTGTGTTAATATGGACACCATACTCTCAAAGTACTCTGATTTGGATTGAAGTTTGACTGCCAGAGTCCCCAAACGTCATACTTGAGTAAAAGTAAAGATACCTTAATAGTAAATGACTCAAGTAAAAGTGAAAGTCACCCAGTGAAATATTACTTGAGTAAAAGTATTTGGTTTAAATATACTTAAGTATCAAATGTAAATATAATTGCTAAAATATACTTAAGTATCAAAAGTAACAGTATAAAACATTTCAAATTCCTTATATCAAGCAAACCAGACAGCATGATCTTCTTGTTTTTTTAAATATACAGATAGCTAGGGGCACACTCCAACAGTCAGACATAATATACAAATGATCAGAGGCAATAGGGACGACCAGGGATGTTCTCTTGATAAGTGTGTGAACTACACAAAAAAAAGTGAAAGTTGCCCAGTACAATCCTACTTGAGTAAAAGTTCAGAAGCATTTGGTTTTAAATCTACTTCAGAATAAAAAGTAAATAATTGCTAAAATATTTTTAAGTGTAACGGCATTCCTCCTCCTTCTGAGTGTCATTAATGTTTTATTTTAAGATATAAACTGAACACTATGAAAATACAGAACAATAAACGTGAATATGAACGAAACCGAAACAGTACCGTGTGGCAACAAACACACACACGGAAAACAAACACCCACAAACCAAAAGTGAAACCCAGGCCACCTAAGTATGATTCTCAATCAGAGACACCTAACGACACCTGCCTCTGATTGAGAACCATACTAGGCTGAACTCAAAACCCCAACATAGAAAAACACACATAGACTGCCCACCCCAACTCACGCCCTGACCATACTAAATAGAGACAAAACAAAGGAAATAAAGGTCAGAACGTGACACTTAAGTATCAAAAGTAGAAGTGAAAGTATAAATCATTTCAAATTCCTTATATTATTCAAACCATACGGCCCCATTTTCTATTTTTTTTTTATTTGCGCATAGCCAGTGGCATGCCTCAACACTCAGACATCTTACAAATGATGCAAGTGTTTAGTGAGCCTGCCAGATCAGAGGCAGTAGGGATGACCAGGGATGTTCTCTTGATGAGATGGCGCCGAAGAACATGGCTGACGTTTTACATTCTCCCAACCGATTTTACTATTTTGTTAGTTAATTTGTGTAAATTATTTTTAAACGTATTTTGTATATAATGTTGCTGCTAGCGTCTCCTATGACCGAAAAAAAACTTCTGGACATCAGAACAGCGATTACTCACCGCGGACTGGAACAAACTTTTTCCTTTAACGAGTCTGACTAGAAGGATATCCTGCTTCCACTGGAACAGGCCCAGATCCCCGTAATTTGCTTGAAGAAAAGATTGGGCTGCCTTCTGAGAATCTGTAGCAGAGCGAGTAAACTCCGATCTTCTTGCTAACATGCAATCGTTGGAAAATAACATTGATGACCTACGATTAAGATTATCCTACCAAAGGGACATTAAAAACGGTAATATCTTATGTTTCACCGAGATGTGGCTGAACAACGATACGGATAATATAGAGCTGGCGGGATTTTCCATGCACCGGCAGAACAGAGAAGCTACATCTGTTAAGACGAGGGGTGGGAGGTGTGTTTCTATTTGTCAATAACAGCTGGTGTGCAATGTCTAATATTAAAGAAGTCTCGAGGTATTGCTCACCTGAGGTAGAGTACCTTATGAAACGCTGTAGACCACACTATCTACCAAGAGAGTTCTCATCTATATTATTCGTAGCCGTCGATTTACCACCACAGAAGGAAGCTGGCACTAAGACCACTCTCAACCAACTCTATAAGGCCATAAGCAAAGAAGAAAATGCTCACCCAGAAGCGGCGCTCCTAGTGGCCGAGGACGTTAATGCAGGCAAGCTTAAATCAGTTTTACCAAATCTTTACCAGCATGTAACATGTCCAACCAGAGGAAAAACAATCCTGGACCACCTTTACTCCACACACAGAGATGCATACAAAGCTCTCCCCTGCCCTCCATTTGGCAAATCTGAAAGGAATTCTATCCTCCTGGTTCCTGCTTACAAGATTCCTGCTTACAAAAACTAATGCAGGAAGTACCAGTGACTCGCTCAGTACGGAAGTGGTCAGATGACGCGGATGCCACACTAAAGGACTGTTTTGCTAGCACAGACTAGCATCCAATGGCATTGAGGAGTACACCACCTCAGTCATCGGCTTCATTAATAAGTGCATCAACGATGTTGTCCCCACACCACAGTGACCATACGTACATATCCCAACCAGAAGCCATCGATTACAGGCAACATCCGCATCGAGTTAAAGGTTAGAGCGGTCGCTTTCAAGGAGCGGGAGACTAATCCGGATGCTTTTAAGAAATCCTGCTATGCCCTCAGACGAACCATCAAACAAGCAAAGCATCAATACAGGATTAAGATTGAATCCTACTACACATGTCAGATGTGGCAGGTCTTGAAAATTATTTTGGACTACAAAGGGAAACCCAGACACGAGCTGCCCAGTGACCCGTGCCTACCAGACGAGCTAAATGCCTTTTATGCTCGCTTCGGGGCAAGCAACACTGAAGAATGCACGAGAGCACCAGCTGTTCTGGATGACTGAGTTATAATGCTCTCGGTAGCTGATTCATAAAGCCGCTGGGCCAGACGGATTTCCAGAACGTGTACTCAAAGCATGCGTAGACCAACTGTCAAGTGTCTTCACTGACATTTTCAACCTCTCCCTGACCGAGTCTGTAATACCTACATGTTTCAAGCAGACCACCATAGTCTCTGTGCCCAAGAAAGTGAAGGTAACCTGCCTAAATGATTACCGCCCCATAGCACTCAGTCTAGGACCAAAAGGCTCCTCAACAGCTTCTACCCCCAAGCCATAAGACTGTTTCTATCCCTTTTGTACACTGCTGCTACTCGCTGTTTATTATCTATGAATAGTCACTTCACCCCTACCTACATGTACAAATGACCTCAACTAACCTGTACCCCCGTACACTGACTCAGTACCAGTACCCCCTGTATATAGCCTCGTTATTCTTATTGTGTACGTTTTATTATAATTTTTTACTTTAGTCTATTTGGTAAATATTTTCTTAACTCTTCTTGAACTGCACTGTTGGTTATGGGCTTGTAAGTAAGCATTTCACGATAAGGTCTACTTGTTGTATTCCGCGCATGTGACAAATAAAGTTTGATTCGATTTGAATTAGACAATTTTCCTGTCCTGCTAAGCATTCAAAATGTAAAGTGTACTTTTGGGTGCCAGGGAAAATGTATGGAGTAAAAAGTACATTATTTTCATTAGGAATGTATGGAAGTAAAAATAAAAGTTGTCAAAAATATAAATAGTAAAGTACAGATACTAAAAAAAACTACTGAAGTAGTACTTTAAAGTATTTTTATTTAAGTACTTTACACCACTGGCTATTGAGTGTTCTAATAAGCAGAAAGGTGTCATTCTAACTGTGTGTTGGCCTAAGAAGTGTACAAGACATTGACCGTACAAAACATCTTCAAAAGTATGGTTGTTGTCTTTTCTTGTTCCAAACCTCTTTGACATAAATATGGTAATTTGCTGCTACCAACCTGCATGAATTTATAGACATCCAAATGCAACTCGTGTGTGTGGTGTTAGGAAAACATTTAGTGAGTGCGCAATAGTAGAACAAAGCATGGATTATTTTAGCATTTCGGTGCTAAGTGATGTAATATTAGCCTGCAGCCATATTAACCTGAGAGAGGCAGGTAGATGCTGGAGCTCTCTTGTCAAGAGAACAAGGAATGGGCTTTGATGGAAGGCCACTGGTGGAAATCAAAGTGTTTGTCAGTCTGGTATCAATCAGTGGTGGGAAAAGTAAGCAATTGTCATAAGTAAAAGTAAAGATAACTTAATAGAAAATGACTGAAGTAAAAGTGAAAGTCACCCAGTAAAATCCTACTTGAGTAAAAGTCTAGAAGTATTTGGTTTTAAATATACTTAAATATCAAGAGTAAATATAATTGCTAAAATATACTTAAGTATCAAAATAAAAAGTAAAAGTACAAATCATTTCAAATTCCTTATTTTAAGCAAACCAGATGGCACCATTTCCTTGTTTTATTTATTTATTTATGGATAGCCAGGTGCACAGTCCAACACGTATACATCATTTACAAACTAAGCATGTGTTTTAGTGTTTTAGTGAGTCTGCCAGATCAGAGGCTGTAGGAATGGCCAGGGATTTTCTCTTGATAAGTGTCTAAATTACACAATTGTCCTGTCCTGCTAAGCATTCAAAATGTAATGAGTACTTTTGGGTGTCAGGGAAAATGTATGGAGTTAAAAGTACATTATTTTCTTTAGCAATGTAGTGAAGTAAAAGTTAAAGTTTAAAAAAATATCAATAGTAAAGTACAGATACCCCAGAAAAGGACGTAAATAGTACTTTCAAGTATTTCTACTTAAGTATTTTACACCACTGCCGTATAGTACATCTGGTTCTTATGGGTCCTTCCTTACTGGTGAATCAATAGCATTCTATTATTCAATAAAATCCCCCATTGGGATATACTACCTCTACACCACCCCACTGTTATAGCTGATTTCTGTGAAGCTCTATCGGATATGGTTATCATTCATATATGGAAGAGGCAAGTGATCTCTGTCCAATGCTTTTCCATTACAGGCCAATGTGGAGAGAGCAAGAACGGGGGCTTAATTCATGGTTCCTGCAGTGCAGAGGTGAGAGTAGTACTACTTGCAACACAAAAGCCTGGGCCCTTGGGCAGAGGCAGTAGTACTCTCACATATACTACATACACTGCAATATCCCTCCTTTCTCTGGAAGAATCATTGTGGTGTGTTTTTTTGCAGACTGAGAGCTTTAATTTGAGGGTATTTTCCTCCATATCGGGTGAACTGTTCAGAAAACACTTTTTTGTACATAGTCCCCCACATTTTAGGGGACCAAAGGTATCAGGACAAATTTCCTTATACTATATCTGTATTAAAGTTGTAAAAAGTTAAGTAATTGGTTCCGTATTCCTTGCACGTAATGACTACAACAAGCTTGTGACTCTACAGACTTGTTGGATGCATTTGCTGTTTGTTTTGGTTGGGGCAGGTCTTGGGGGTATGATATTTCTGTGTATGTAACGTTCTCACTCATCGTTATTCACGATTCATTCAGGACTACTTTTTAACATGGCATTGTTGAATACTTTTTCTGATTGACTTGAAGGGGCATTCTAGAGCGTGCATTATTTCCCCATAACGCACAGTATATTTGCATGGTAGAATTTAGTCCCTATAGTTCATGCTCACATGTTCTATGTTTGAGCTGCTTTTTAAAGCAAAAGTCAAATTGAAAACATTATTGGCATTGTTGAATTCGATTTTCATAATGGCAACCTAGGACTGATGGTTTGATTAGCTAAACTAGCAAGTCTTGTCTAGTTACTTCCGTGGATGTTGAACAAATTGCTACCTGCAAATGTGTTAAATTATAGCCATGGTATAAAATACATAATCAACTCCACTAGCGTGTCGTGGAACACACCTTCTACGTTGTTCATTTATCTTCCATAGAATACATAGCCCCTCGTTGTCACGTTCGTTATCATGAATGTCGGACCTAGGCGCAGCGTGCATAGAGTTCCACATGTTTAATAAATGAAACTCACAAAACAATAAATAGCAAACAAAACGTTACTACAGAGATGCTACCTGCAATAACTCAAAACATAAACAATATCCCATAACACACAGGTGGAAAAATGCTACTTAAGTATGATCCCCAATTAGAGACAACGATAGCCAGCTGCCTCTAATTGGGAATCATACTAAAACACCAACATAGAAAAAACAAACTAGAACCACACATAGAAAATATAAACTAGACTAAACCCCTAGTCACGCCCTGACCTACTTTACCATAGAAAATAAAGGCTTTCTATGGTCAGGAGGTGACACTCGTTGATTATCACTTACTTATGCACACCTCATTAGGCATTCAGAATGTACTTACATGACATTATAATGCATTATTAAGAGGCATTCATGGGAAGTGTTGCAGTGCACCCTATATATTTCATTCCCGGTTGAGGTTTGCTTTTGATTTTGCCTGAGGAAAACTGATTGGACAAAATGTGTAGCATGTTCTCTGAGTGTTTGTTCAGCTTTTGTTTTATTTATTTGCTGTTATTTTGAAGATGTATCATAGTTAAAACATTTTGTTACATGAGTAGCTTACTTTACTTCACTAATCCTTATTTTAACTTAAACTATTTTATTTTACTTTCCTATTTTGTCTTTAAAATAGGAGTTGGAAAGTTAATAACATATTCTCATCACATTTCTTTCATAAGACTCATTACATGCAACACACCTGCGTTGATCTTTCATCAACTTTTCAGACACATTCACTCTTATTAATGATATTTGACCATTTCTCTAAAACATTAAAAGTTCTTTAATAAAACAAAACTGAGAAGGTCAAGCGATTGAATTAATCAAAGGCACCATCTAATCACCATCTATGCACTGGCCTTGGAAAAGTGTGAAGACGTGGGCAAACAATTGTAAGCATCCCTGTGTGTGTGTGTATGTGTGTGTGTGCCCACACACATTTCTGCATGTGTGTGTGTTGCCTTGAAAGAGGAGAAAAACTATTGTAGCTGACAGTCGATCCAATTGCCATGCTGTCACTGAGACATGTATCAAACTGACACACATTTCTCTTTTTAAAGGACCCCTATCACATACAGAAGTGTTCTTTTGGGCCCCCTGTAACATGAGTGTGACAGTGTGACAATCCTCAGTGGTCTAAACTCACTATACTTCTATATTGAAATGTAGTGCTATATTCAGAGGTTGGGTGTGTGTTGAGTGTAGACAGTCAAGGTCAGGGGTCTTCAACTGGAGGAATGCGTGCCAAATCCGGTCCACAAGCTGATTTATTGTTTCCCGCAAAGGTTGTTTTCGGTCATGTGTAGAGCAATCTGTACGTGGATTAGTCATTGTAAAACTTTAACTGTTTATTCACCTTTTAAACTTTGTGGTTAAAAACAAACAACTGTCAGCCTAAAAAGTGAAACAGCAGGATGTCCGTGTGTTTTCACCTCTCCTTTACCTCTGTGTGCCCTCTTAGGCCTCAAAACACCTGCTGGCAGAGTTGCACCAGTAACACTAATTATGAATACTCTCTTCATGGTGCATAATGCATTATAACACTTCGCTTCATAAGAAATTATACTGCCTGATCATAATGTTTCATTAATATAGAATATAGCTATTCAAATTCACTGTTCATGATATTTGACCATTTCTCTGAAACATTAACAGTTCCCTTTTAAATAAAACAAAACTTAGAAGGTCAAACAATTTAATTAATCAAAGGCACCATCTAATCACCATCTAACCACTCGCCTTGGAAAAGTGTGAAGACGTGGGCAAACAATTGATTAAACAATTATTCTAATGGACATTAATACACGTCCATTTGTGTCTGGGTTCGCTGAGTGCTTACGCTGAGAACAGGCCCCTTCATTAACACACTGCTAGTTCCTTTGATGTGTACCCAAAACAAAGGACACAGTACAGTACAGTACCAAGTTAAGTCACTAACTCAACCTGAAAGCTTTACTCAAATATAAAGCCAGATGTATATCGAGGGAATACATACAGAAAATGAAGCTAAGCCACTTGATGGATTTTCTAATCTAATGCACTCAAATATAACGACATCAAAGTAGCGTTTGCAAGGAACATTGCTAGATGTACAACATGTTTAAAGTAGAAAAAAAAATGGGGGGGCAATCCATTTCAAGGTTCCCTTCTAGAAGGTCTGCGATTGCAAATGGAATCATTTTGGATAATTTGTAAAGGGTCTACAGATTTCTCTCAAATACAACAATTTCTTAACTATTTTATATGATATGGGAAAAGAAAGTGCAATGCTTTTGTTTCAAAACTTCAATAATGACAATCATACCTCGTGTTCCTCTCTTTCAACTCTTCAATGCAAAGTGCACTTCCCTCTTTTATCAGTTTAGGTACCATAATTAGATATTGAGCCATGGCACTCACACCAAAATAGAAGGGCGAAAATAAGATAAAGAATTGAAAGAGAAAAAACCTAAATGACTGGATTCGTGGCATGTCCCTCACCAACAGAAGAGTGAGATTCCATTATCTGATTCCGTCTCCTAATGTGAACACTAGATATGGATTTTCAATTTCGAGGGTGACATTTTGCTCCTTCAGCCAGCACCCATCTCCGCAAACTTACCTTGGGTGACCCATGACAATGTGTTTGGCCAGTTTCCTTGTGATGGGATTTATTTGGGAGATATGTCCGTTGATCAGAGTGAGACACATGGTCTGGTTATCACTCAAGGCTTTCTTTCTTCTTTCAGCGAGGCTCATATATATGGGGCTATTAGTAACAAATTATTGTTCCCTGCCCCAGGTGCAGTTTTGTGGCAAAGCAGTGTTGCAAATGTTAGCCATTTGATAGCTTGCCACCCTTTGAGGTTCATAACACCTATGTGTTTATAATACATGGGATTACATCCATGATTTTACAAACAGATTGAAGATAAAATTGATGGTTCTAATGATTTTGGTTGTTTTTCAAAAACATGTTACAATCCTATACAATTCTATTCTGATAAACATGCACGACACACAATAAAATAAAACAAATACATTTTGTGAAATTTGTGAAATTTTATCAGGTAACAATAATGTATAATGCATAAGCACTCAGTGACGAATACATAAACATAAAACATGCTTGTAACATGATAAATGAATCAATTTCAACTTACATTCACAACCCTGCTGCTTGTTTTCTAATTGGTAGCCATCAAAGTGTGGTCATCACTTGACGGATTAGGCAACTCAATTCAAGTGAGCTAGGTTGCATGACAACCAGGTGGTTGTTAAATGAAATCTTTAAAACTATTTTAAGCAAACCCAGATATATTTGGTACATTTTCTTTTAGTTGTCTTGTAGAGGCCTATTAGATTTCACCTGCTGTGTGCACTGTAGACATCCCACTGGGGGAGAGTGGATATGATTAGCCAAGAGAAATCAGAACCTTGGACAGCGCCTCCCAGAAACAGTGTTTTTTTTTTGCTTTTAAAGAAAGTACATTAAGCTTCTGTATATCGTCCAGTAAATAAACTCCCCCAAAATACCATATTGTTTGATTTGGTATAGAAACGTGAAAATTGGCATAGTTGTGTAATTATTCACGCTGAACAAAACCTGACCAAACCTCGGGTCGGCCTGTAGCATCCCCCTAGTGCCCCCTATAGAACAATGATGAAAATGTATTTACCTGCTTCCTCTGTGTTGGTTATACATTTCCCCAAAATAGCTTAACATGTTTGTATTGGTTTGGGGGTAACACAAGCAATCACCAAACAACACCATAAATGCATTTTGTTCAAATGGGTTACCTCTCTCCCTGTTGGACGCATTCCTATGGGATTTTACCTGGAGTGGTATGTACAGGGCAGGTTTCCTGTCACATTCCTTAAAAATTACACAGTATATAATCATTGTAACCAGTAGACTTAAGGGATGACTTATATCCTACTGGACAACTTTTGTTTGTATTTCTTTTAATCTTTTTAATGAATTTATCTAATTAACACTTTGTTCTAGCAAGCTATTTGTGTAGGTAGCTATTAAGTAAACACAATGATATGAATTTATCTAATTAACACTTTGTTCTAGCTAGCTATTTGTGTAGGTAGCTATCAAGTAAACACAATGATATTTTTAGAATGTTAAAGGTAACTTTGCATTTAATAGCCCACTTTGAAAATATTAAAATGTTACTGCGATTTCTTATGGGTTTTCATCATTGTTGCAATCGTAAAGAAAAAAACAAAGGCCATATGGTTTTGGTTGTTGATTGACTGTGTTCCCCAAATCAACACAAACATTTTAAGCTATTTTGGGGGTATGACAAATAAAAATGTGATTCACATTTGAAAAAAAACCAGAACATTTCAAACAATACATTTTTATTTTCCAACGGGGCTATACAGTTGAAGTCGGAAGTTTACATACACCTTAGCCAAATACATTTAAACTCAGTTTTTCACAATTACTGGCATTTAATCATAGTAAATATTCCCTGTCTTAGGTCAGTTAGGATCAACACTTTATTTTAAGAATGTGAAATGTCAGAATAATAGTAGAAAGAACAATTTATTTCAGCTTTTATTTCTTTCATCACATTCCAAGTGGGTCAGAAGTTTACATACACTCAATTAGTATTTGTTAGCATTGCCTTTAAATTGTTTAAATTGGTAACATTGCCTTTAAATGTTTAAATTGGGTCAAATGTTTCGGTAGCCTTCCACAACCTTCCCACAATAAGTTGGGTGAATTTTGGCCCATTCCTCCAGACAGAGCTGGTGTAACTGAGTCAGGATGGAATGCCTCCTTGCTCACACAAGCTTATCAATTCTGAGGTCAGGGCTTTATGATGGCAACTCCAATAACTTGACTTTGTTGTCCATAAGCCATTTTGCCACAACTTTGGAAGTATGCTTGCAGTCATTGTCCATTTGGAAGACCCATTTGCGACCAAGCGTTAACTTCCTAATGTATGTCTTGAGATGTTGCTTCAATATATCCACATCATTTTCCCCCCTCATGATGCCATCTATTTTGTGAAGTGCACCAGTCCCTCCTGCAGCAAAGTACCCCCACAACATGATGCTGCCACCCCCGTGCTTCACGTTTGGGATGGTGTTCTTCAGCTTGCAAGCCTCCCCCTTTTTCCTCCAAACATAATGATGGTCATTATTGCCAAACAGTTCTATTTTTGTTTCATCAGACCAGAGGACATTTATCCCCATGTGCGGTTTTTGAGCAGTGGCTTCTTCCTTGCTGAGCAGCCTTTCAGGTTATGTTGATATAAGACAAAGTTCTGTCAGTGTGGAAGTGGCAGGACAGAGTTTTTGTAGAGGCCTTGATTATGGAACAGGTTGCCACTGGTGGGGATCTGCTCTACCTGTCTCCGCCCACACAATCACACTCACAGAGGGAGAGGGAGAGAGCACTGGGGGAGTGGTGGGAGGTCAAAGAGACACAGGATGAGCGCTAGCGGGATTGGCAGGAGGCAATGTGACACTTGCCTCCAGTCCACTTACATATATCTGAACAAGAGAGCCTCATCGAAATTGCAACAAGTGGTTCTGTGAAAATGTAATTTAATCAGATGCCACTGACAGATTTCTGGATAGGACTGCGCTCAGAGTTTCTTGCCTTGGCAAATTGCACTGTTAAGACACTGATGCCCTTTGATACCACGTACCTATGGGAGAGTGGATTCTCGGCCCTCACTAGCATGAAAACTAAATACAGGCATAGACTGTGTGTGGAAAATGATTTAAGACTGAGACTCTCTCCAATACAACCCAACATTGGAGAGTTATGTGCATCCTTTCAAGCACACCCTTCTCATTAACCTGTGCTGAGTTATCCACAATTTTTGATGTAAGATGGCTAAATAAAGAGCAAAATTATTGATTATTATAATATCATTATTTGTGCCCTGGTCCTATAAGAGCTCTTTGTCACGTCCCACGAGCCGGTTTGTGACAAAAACTCACACTCATTCTTATGTTTAATAAATGTATCATATAGTATGTGTGTTGCAGGCTTACAATGATGGCAAAAAAACAACATTTGAGAGTGCGCTGACCCTGGTGCTAGAGGGGGTACGCAGCTGGAGGTTGAATGTTTGAAGGGGTACGGGACTATAAAAAGTTTGGGAACCACTGTACTAGACCAGTAAACCAGTTGGTGTATAAGCCCAAGGTACAGGCTGTATTGGTTATGTAGTAAACACATACCATGACCATATTAGGACAGATGAAGTCTCAATGGGGGAGGCTGTCCTAATATGGACGCCATAAACACCAGATCTTGTGACTCCCAGACATGACAGATCGATGTTTGCATTGAAACAGTTCTAAGGTTGACAGATAGGTAGACCATCTATGTAAAAAAAACAAAACAATTAAGAAACAACCTGTGGTATTACACACTTCTGCTAACATACTGACAAGGACTAGTTGGTTTTGTGTACCTGGTCGAGACTTCTTGTCATGGTATTGTAACCCTCAAAAGCATTGCCGAGTTCACAAATATTAGGATGTATGATTACAATGACATGCCTTCCAGCAGGTTATTGCATTTTTCTCTGTTAGATTAATTGCTTGTGTCGTCTTTAACGTGTCAAACAGAAATACAAGGGGTCGTATGTATCAAGCATCTCAGAGTAGGAGTGTGGATCTTGGATCAAATGCCCCTCAGTCCATGTCGCCTTAGTTATTGTGATCTAAAAGTCCAAAATGAGCCTCAGCTACTCTGAGACACTTGATATGTACGGCGCCTACACTGTATGTTCAGTATTCATATGTTGTATATCTCTATGTCAATGTCAATCATGCTGACATTAGGCTATCCCGATTAGACTAGCCTAGATGTACAGTATAGTCACTTCGCCACCACCTACATGTACAGATTACCTCAACTAGCCTGTACCCCTGCACACTGACTCGGCACCGGTGCCCCCTGTATAAAGCCTCATTATTGTTATTCTTATTGTGTTAATTTTTGTTATTACTTTTTATTTTAGCCTACTTGGTAAATATGTTCTTCTTCTTGAACTGCACTGTCGGTTAAGGGCTTGTAAGTAAGCATTTCACTATAAAGTCTACACTTGTATTCGGTGCATGTGGCAAATAAAGTTTGATTTGATTTGATTTAAAGTGCATTGGTTTCGTTGGGCTAGTGGTTATGTCAACAGCTTCAAGAATGCATTGTGTTGTTGTGTTCGCTGGTTTGCATCCAGGGTCAAGTAAGACCCCAGTATGTGACCTTGTCATACTGTACTTATCTCCATAATCCCACAGCCCTTCAAGATTTTATTTTTCTCTTTCAAAAGTAAGAAAGGCAGACTAAATTAAAGGTCATCACAGGTCCAAAAGGTTGAGGTAGGGAGAGACGAGAGACACCAACCAACCAACCAAGCTGACTTGTGCTACAGTAGACGAATAGTTGCCACAGCTAGGTTATTTATCATCAATTGGGTTGTCAGGTGATTGTGGAGGCCAGGTCATCTGATGCAGCCCTCGAACACTCTCCTTCGTCAAATAGCCCTGTTGAAAAATAAATGATAGTCCCGCTAAGCCCAAACCAGATGGGAAGGCGTATCGCTGCAGAATGCTGTGGTAGCCATGCTGGTTAAGTGTTCCTTGAATTCTAAATAAATCACAGACAGTGTCACCAGCAAAGCATCCCCACACCATCACACCTCCTCCTCTATGCTTCATGGTGGGAACCACACATGCGGAGATCATCCGTTTACCTACTCTGCGTCTCACAAAGACACGGCGGTTGGCCTCATCAGACCAAAGTACAGATTTCCACCGGTCTAATGTCCATTGCTCGTGTTTCTTGGCCCAAGTAAGTCTCTTCTTCTTATTGGTGGCCTTAGTAGTGGTTTCTTTGCAGCAATTTGACCGTGAAGGCCTGATTCACGCAGTCTCCTCTGAACAGTTGATTTTGATATGTGCCTGTTACTTGAACTCTGCAAAGCATTTATTTGGGCTGCAATCTGATGTGCAGTTAACTCTAATGAACTTATCCTCTGCAGCGGATGTAACTCTGGGTCTTCCTTTCCTGTGGCGATCCTCATGAGAGCCTGCTTGATGGTTTTTGTGGCTTAATTGAAATGCATTCCAGGTGACTACCTCATGAAGCTGGTTGAGAGAATGCCAAGAGTGTGCAAAGCTGTCATCAAGGCAAAGGGTGGCTACTTTGAAGAATCTCAAATATATATGTGTTATTTTATAATGTTGATGTCTTCACTATTATTCTACAATGTAGAAAATAGTAAAAATTAAGAAAAACCCTTGAATGAGGGGGCGTGTCCAAACTTTTGACTATTACTGTATATGCTTCCCCCCACTTCACTTTGCTCTTGTTAAAGCTTTTAGAATAAAAAGTATGTTTCTTTGTGGGAAGTCAGGTCTGTACACTGTTCAAACAGACATTTTAAACAGACTTCTTAAACAAGTCGTTCTACTGTTTTTAAAACAGGTTTGTCATCAAATATTGTCAAATTGGGATATGTAGTTATGTTAACCTTGTTTTAGCTATTGACCAATACAAAATATATGAGAAAAATGGACTCTCATTAAATAATTGATAGACCAATCTAAACTCATTTCAGGTCCTCAGTACAGAATAGGGGTTTGAATGAAGACATAGCACAGAAATAAGGTCTGTATGGCACATATGGTGAAAAACCAATACTGCTCTCAATAATTCATCCAGATGTACTCACACTATAGCATGTGTCTATCCCAGGAGACTTGTTAACACCATCTCTTTCAAACATGGGCCCTCTCATATCAAAGAGGGTATTTTCTGTACAGCCAAGCTCTTGGAGCTGCTCCACACACTACAGATGGAAGCAATGCTAACATTGGCCCCGTCGGTATCCTGGACAATGCTGCACTTGGCTTCCATGTTCCGGGTGCTGCCCACGACCAGCCTATCAGCAGCTGTCAGTCCCTTGTGTACAGTTATCCACCTGGACAATACATCAAGTGTGTGTAGTTGCGTGTGTGCTTGTGTGTGTGTACAGCATGTGTGTTTCAGAGTATACTCATACTTGTTGGTTTGTTGAAGGGACTGTGTGCATTTCTGGTATTGGTATACATTCTTTCTATACACTCTAATATACACTCTAATATACACAATATATATACACACTAATATTTAGGGGATCAACAAGGGTTCTTCTAAGAACCGTAGGGTTCTTTGCACTAAACATTTCCCCCAAAAGATCCTTCCAAGAACCCCATAAGAGGTGGGGTTCATCGAGGAACCTCCTTAGTTGGGGGTTCTTGCAGGAACCTAACTACCCAACTGAAACATTTTGATTTTAATTTGAAAGGACAGCAGGTGCAGGCACTTCACTGAAAAATGTTGAATGTAAGGTTTGTCCCTTGTATGAGCTAAATTGATATTGTTTTATGATGATACCATCTATCTTTTCATATTTGTGCAAATCATTCTAGATAAGAAAATGGACACAATTGAATGGATATCAATCAACAAAGACGTAGGAATATGTAGGCTATAAGAATATGTATGCTATAAGAATATGTATGCTATAAGAATATGTATGCTATAAGAATATGTATGCTATAAGAATATGTAGGCTATAAGAATATGTTGAAGGCAAGCTGTATTGGATGCAGATGACTGAACTGCTCTCTTGTGTGTATGTCTGCAGGTATACAGATGAGGAGGCGTACAAAGGAATGTCAATTGGTATTGTTATGTTATACAGAGCACATTTAGCATCCTCCTCCCTTTCCTCTTCAAAGAATGTCGCACAGGCCTCTACGTTATGCAGAAGGTATGTGTATGAAAACCATTATCAAAACAGCTTTTTTCATTCACATTTACCACAAAAACCAAGGTATGAATACTGTCGTGTGCATGTTTTTTTTAATCATCTGTTTAAAAAAAAAAGTGGATTCACAGACTTCACCCTCCCTACACCTCTGATGAATTTAACAGGAAACCTGTTCAATGACCATGCACTGCAAAATCATTCTGGGCTGTGGATATGGAGAACAGCAACACTAACATCAACACGCCAGAGGATATATCCATTATACTTGGGGCTCTGCTGGGAGTTTTTTTATTGTGCTTTGCCGCAAAAATATGATGTTTTTGATAATGCGTATTATTATTAAATAATAATAGGAGGGATGGTAGTTCAAAAATGAACCCCAAAAGGATATTCGAGGAACCATTAAAAGGGGTTCTTAAAAGGGGTTCTTTGAAAAACCCTTTTAAAGGGTTCCTCTAAGAACTTATAGGGGTTCCCCCACAGATACAAATTTTAAGAACCATTGAAGGATACTCCAAGAACCTTTTCTTTTTAGAGTGTAGAATATCCACAGACATTCCTATAATTTATAGATCACTGCCTGACTATTCCCTGGAAAGCCTCACTGGCTTTCTTACCTTTCTTACCTTTTGCTATGAATACAATACCCTTTTCACCCATAGTGTACAGCCGTGCTGAAGAGAAATACAATACAATATCAAATAAGAAAAAGTCTGCTCTCTCCCTCACACAGTATCAGGTTCACCACTGCCGTGGCAGAGTACATCTTCCAGAGACAGACCAATGATGTTGTACCGCCATTCAGCAGTCAAGAATAGCACTGCAACTATTGGAAAGCTTTTGTTTGTTTTCTTCAACTTCTGTCCTGTCTTTCTTTTTTTCCATCCAGAGAGAAAGACAGAACAGAAACTGAAAGGCGTAAACCGGAGCCAACTGCACTCCCGATTTATGTCCTTCAGAGTGTCCATCAACTGTCTACACTCCTCTCGTGGATGAGTGCTGCTAACAAGCACCTGTGTGCAAGCACCTTACTTCATCACCACAGAAAGAGAAGGAAACATGGAGATATATTTGGAGAGAGGGGGGGGGGGCAACAGCATTGCTTTAAATCTCAAGGTCAGGTCCTTCAGGCTTTTCATCCTAGCTCTCCATATCCTGATTGGTGGCTATGTCTTCTGACATTTTGACAATACTCACTCTTCACTCCTGCATTTTAGCTAATTCCAGGCTCCTCTCTCTCCACGCATATACTGTAGGTCCTGCCTAGAGCTAGAATTTGTTCTTAACCGACTTGTCAAGTTAAATAAAGGTTTAAAAAAAATGTGGACTTGAGTTTTGACCTTTGAGGGTGAGGGGGAATGCAGTGTGCATGGCCTAATAGTGTGGACACTGCTGGACACCATTATGGCCCAGTTGGACAGTGTGTTGCTGCCAAGGTGATGTTGTCACAACGCAACTGTAAGAGCATGGAACAGGGAGGTCGAACAACAGTAAATTAACTGCTGTTTGTATACTGTGACCTTAGTGAGTAGGGTGTTTTTATGAGCTGAGTTTGCTATAACCTTGACTAACCTGGGTGTGTAGTGTCTGTCCTCACCGATAGGCTTGGACTCCCGACCATTGGGTTTTGCAGCTTGATTATAAAGACACTCAGCTTAGTGTTCATCTAGTAGCAGATTAAGCATAGAGCTCCCACACATTTGTACATACTGTATAAATAAGAAAGCATACCAGTTTAATTTGAGGACCGGGAAGAGATTTTTGATGTACCTATTCCATGGTAAAGTTTTTTTTTTATTACATTATTTATTTAACCTAAATTTAACTAAGTCAGTTAAGATATAATTGTTATTTACAATGACGGCCTACCAGAAGGAAAAATGCCTCCTGCGGGGACAGGGGCGGAAGGAAAAAATACGTATAAACAGTTGAAGTCGGAAGTTTACATTTTTCAACAACTCCACAAATTTCTTGTTAACAGACTATAGTTTTGGCAAGTCGGTTAGGACATCTACTGTGTGCATGACACAAGTCATTTTTCCAACAATTGTTTACAGACATATTATTTCACTTAAAAATCACTGTATCACAATTACAGTGGGTCAAAAGTTTACATACACTAAGTTGACTGCGCCTTTAGCTTGGAAAATTCCAGAAAATTATGTGATGCTTTAGCAGCTTCTGATAGGCTATTTGACATAATTTGAATCAATTGGGGGTGTACCTGTGGATGTATTTCAAGGCCTACCTTCAAACACAGTGCCTCTTTGCTTGACATCATGGGAAAGTCAAAAGAAATCAGCCAAAGGCCTCCCGGGTGGCGCAGTGGTTAAGGGCGCTGTACTGCAGCGCCAGCTGTGCCACCAGAGACTCTGGGTTCGCGCCCAGGCTATGTCGCAACCGGCCACGACCGGGAGGTCCGTGGGGCGACCACAATTGGCCCAGCGTCGTCCGGGTTAGGGAGGGCTTGGCCAGTAAGTATATCCTTGACTCATCGCGCACCAGCGACTCCTGTGGCGGGCTGGGCGCAGTGCATGCCAACCAGGGGCACGGTTGCCAGGTGCACGGTGTTTCCTCCGACACATTGGTGCGGCTGGGTTGGATGCGCGCTGTGTTAAGAAGCAGTGCGGCTTGGTTGGGTTGTGTATCGGAGGACGCATGACTTTCAACCTTCATCTCTCCCGAGCCCATACGGGAGTTGTAGCGATGAGACAAGATAGTAGCTACTAAACAATTGGTATGATGAAACAAAAATAGAACTGTTTGGCCATAATGGCCATCGTTATGTTTGGAAGACAAAGGGGGAGGCTTGCAAGCTGAAGAACACCATCCCAACCGTGAAGCATGGGGCCGGCAGCATCATGTTGTGGGGGTGCTTTGCTGCAGGAGGGACTGGTGCACTTCACAAAATAGATGGCTTTTCTTTTTTATGTGGATATATTGAAGCAACATATCAAGCCATCAGTCAGGAAGTTAATGCTTGGTCGCAAATGGGTCTTCCAAATGGACATTGACCCTAAGCATACTTCAAAAGTTGTGGCAAAATGGCTTAAGGACAACAAAGTCAAGGTATTGGAGTGGCCATCACAAAGCTCTGACCTCAATCCTATAGAAAATTTGAGGTCAGAACTGAAAAAGCGTGTGCGAGCAAGGAGGCCTACAAACCTGACTCAGTTACACCAGCTCTGTCAGCAGGAATGGGCCAAAATTCACCCAACTTATTGTGGGAAGGTTGTGGAAGGCTACCTGAAACGTTTGAAACAAGTTATAGGCAAAGCTACCAAATGCTAATTGAATGTACTGTATGTAAACTTCTGATCCACTGGGAATGTGATGAAAGGAATAAAAGCTGAAATAAATCATTCTCTCTGCTATTATTCTGACATTTCACATTCTTAAAATAAAGTGGTGATCCTAACTGACCTAAGACAGGGAATTGTTACTTGGATTAAATATCAGGAATTGTGAAAAACTAAGTTTAAATGTATTAGGCTAAGGTGTATATAAACTTCCGACTTCAACTGTATGTGTATATATATATATAGGACAAACACACATCACGACAATAGAGACACCACAACACTACATAAAGAAGGACCTAAGACAACAACATAGCATGGCAGCAACATATGACAACACAGCATGGTAGCAACTCAACATGGTAGCAGCACAACATGGTAGCAGCACAAAACGTGGTACAAGCATTATTGGGCACAGACAACAGCACAAAGGGCAAGAAGGTAGAGACAACAATACATCATTTGAAGCAGCCACAACTGTCAGTATGCGTGTCCATGATTGAGTCTTTGAATGAAGACATGGAGATAAAACTGTCCAGTTTGAGTGTTTTTTGCAGCTCGTTCCAGTCGCTACCTGCAGCGAACTGAAAATACGAGTGACCCAGGGATATGTGTGCTTTGGGGACCTTTAACAGAATGTGACTGGCAGAACGGGTGTTATATGTGGAGGATGAGGGCTGCAGTAGGTATCTCTGATAGATGGGACTGAGGCCTAAATAAGCATCAACCGGTGGATCTTGTGACGGGTATACAGAGATGACCAGTTTACAGAGTAGAATAGAGTGCAGTAATGTGTCCTATAGGAGCATTGGTGGCAAATCTGATGGCCGAATGGTAAAGAATATCTAGCCTCTTGAGAGCACCCTTACCTGCCAATCTATAAAGTCTCCATAATCTAGCATTGGTAGGATGGTCATCTGAATCAGGGTTAGTTTGGCAGCTGTGGTGAAAGAGGAGTGATTACGATAGAGGAAACCAAGTCTAGATTTAGCCTTAGCCTGCAGCGTTGATATGTGCTGTGTAATGACTGCCCTGTGAGGATCAGAATGGGTCAGATCAGACTGGCAAGATTTTGACAATAACCAGGCCTCTCGCTCTCCCACAGAGGGGAGAGGGGGAGCTGCTGGATGGTTGACCATTCACACTTGGTCATAAATTACAAGAGAGAGAGACTCTCTCTCTTGCTCTTTAGTATCAACCAAAGGAATGTCTTTGTTTACAGACACCTTTGCCTGTCCAAAACATGTTCTAAAAGTTATAATGGAACAATATTTCTAAAATAATGTCGGAAGTGGTCAGTGGGGAACTATGGAAAACTAATGTCATATTGTGATGTTATTATAAACTGTGTGGACCAAAAAATTTAACTTGGAAAGGATACCCCCTTATCTGTCAAGTTTTTATCCAATATGTTGTGAATACAATATGAAAAGTGATGAAGGAATTTATGTTAAGATAGGCATGTGGTTTTAGTTTTTTAATGAGATAATAGTTTTTGATATCCTTTACACATTAAGAAGCCCCGCCCTGAGTGAGGTCAGAGAGCTTGTCAGCATGACGGAACCCCCTTTTTGACCAAGAGTGCATAAAGGCTAAAGGATCGGTGGCCCCCCCGCGGGACGGTTGAGCTAACTTAGGTTCATGTGATTAGCATGAGGTTGTAAGTAACAAGAACATTTCCCAGGACATAGACATATCTGATATGGGAAGAAATCTTAAATTCTTGTTAATCTACCTGCACTGTCCAATGTACAGTAGCTATTACAGTGAAATAATACCATTGTTTGAGGAGAGTGCACAATTATGAACTTGTAATGTATTAATAAACCAATTAGGCACATCTGGGCTGTCTTGATACAACATTTCGAACAAATATCAAATGGTTCATTGGATCAGTCTAAAACGTTGCACATCCACTGCTGCTAGTTGCCAAAATCTAAATTGTGCCTGGGCTGGAATAATACATTATGGCCTTTTTCTTGAATTTCTAAGATGATGGTACAAACAAAAACCAAAAAAACATGTTTTTTTTCTTTGTATTATCTTTTACTAGATCTAATGTGTTATATTCTCCTACATTAATTTCACATTTCCACAAACTTCAAAGTATTCCTTTCAAATGGTATCAAGAATATGTATATCCTTGCTTCAGGTACTGAGCTACAGGCAGTTAGATTTTGGAATGTCATTTTAGGCGAAAATTGAAGAAAAGTGTCCGATCCTTAAGAGGTTTTTGTGAATATAGTTACAGAATGTGTCCCCTTTTCTCTGTCTCTCTCTTCTTCCCTCTCTCCAGCTCTGTGTAATAAGCCATCATATTGTGTCAGTCCACTAGGGACCCATGTCTCATGTAAAGGGTGTATGTTTTGTGTTATTATTTAGTTAGTTAATAAATAAATAATTTATCAAATTTGTGAAGTTCTGAATAATGAGCTAGGTTGGGGTTTTTGCAGATCCAAGAAAGTTACGACTGGTCAGAATGATGATGTGATAAGAGGTAATGATTAATAAGATTACTGTTTATCGATGAAATAGGTAAAGACCTTATAGAGTTTAATTCGGGAGATGGTAAACAATTTCTTCCATGGTGCCCCAAATCCTAATGAGTCAATTGTTGCATGATTAATTTAATCGGGTAACAATTAAACGTAGTTAGTGGATTAAATAAATTACAGTCATCCGATTAATGAAAGTAAAGTCACAACAACTGAGAGAAGGACAGTGTACCGTCTAGCCATTCTCTGAAGTACTTGTATGAGGTGACTACCTCAAGCTCTAAACCCTCAGAGGTAGTAATCACACCGGTGGGGTGAGGGGCATTCTGCCAACCAAAACACATGACCATTGTTATGACAGTGTTCAGAACAAGGGTAAGGGAGGGCAGAGAACGCTTGTTGGACACTAAGAAAGCTTTGTTGTAGGATGTATGAGTTAATATATAAAACAACGCAAGATTCAAGACTTCGTGCTTTTTAGCTAAAATTATTGTACAGAATTCTTGCCACCAAAAATCTTTTGAATATTTGGGGCATGCAATCATTACAGCTCTGAAGATTTTGTTGTGAGGATACAAAATCAATAGACCATTTGTTTTGGTATTGCCTGTTTCTGGTGTCACGGGTGTCATAATAAGTGGACCAAGGTGCAGCGTTGTGAGCGTACATATACCTTTTAATTAGAATGTCGCCAACAAAAACAATAAACAATACAAAACAACCGTGACGCTTAACAGGGCCTCTAACAAAGGGAACTACCCACAACGAAAGGAGGGAAAAAGGGCTACCTAAGTATGGTTCCCAATCAGAGACAACGATAGACAGCTGTCCCTGATTGTGAACCATACCCGGCCAAAACATAGAAATAAAGAAACATAGAAAACAAAACATAGAATGCACACCCAAATCACACCCTGACCAAGGGCGTGACAATACCCCCCCCCCCCCCCCCCCCAAAGGTGCGGACTCCAGCCACAAAATCGGAACCTATAGGGGAGGGTCCGGGTGGGCATCTATCTGCGGTGGCGGCTCTGGTGCGGGACGTTGACCCCGCTCCACCTCTGGCTCACCCCACTTTGGTAGCGGTGTGGTGTGGGGACCCTCGCCGCTGACCCCGGACTGGGGACCCTCTCTGCGGGCCCCGGACTGGGCACCCTCGCTGCGGGCCCCGGACTGGGCACCCTCGCTGCGGGCCCCGGACTGGGCACCCTCGCTGCAGGCCCCGGACTGGACACCCTCGTTGCGGGCCCCGGACTGGGCACCCTCATTGCGGGGGGCCCCGGACTGGGCACCCTCGTTGCGGGGGGCCCCGGACTGGGCACCCTCGTTGCGGGAGGCTTCGTGCCATGGATCATCAATGGAGGCTTCTTGCCATGAATCATCACTGGAGGCTTCTTTCCATGGATCATCACTGGAGGCTTCGTGCCATGGATCATCACTGGAGGCTTCTTGCCATGGATCATCACTGGAGGCTTCTTGCCATGGATCATCACTGGAGGCTTCGTGCCATGGATCATCACTGGAGGCTTCTTGCCATGGATCATCACTGGAGGCTTCGTGCCATGGATCATCACTGGAGGCTTCTTGCCATGGATCATCACAGGAGGCTTCTTCCTGGGTGCAGGCACAGGACTCACCAGGCTGGGGAGACACACAGGAGGCCTGGTCATTGAAGCAGGCACAGGACTCACCGGGCTGGAGAGACACACAGGAAGCCTGGTGAGTGGGGCGGGCATCGGATACACTGGGCCGTGAAGGTTCACTGGCGGTCTTTAGCGCAGAGCTGGCACAACCAGTTCTGGCTGGATGCCCAATTCCACCCGGCAAATGCGGGACGCTGGCACAGAGCACACCGGCCTGTGAATGCTCACTCGAGACACCGTGCGCATCACCCCATAACACGGTGCCTGACCAGTCACATGCTCCCCACGGTAAGCACGGGGAGTTGGCTCAGGTCTAAACTCTGACTCCGCCAATCTCCCCGTGCCTATCGTGCCTGCTTCGCTGACTTGCCTCCTCATATCGTGACCGCTCCGCCTTAGCTGCCTCCATCTCCTCCCTCGGACGGCGATACTGCCCGGCCTGCGTCCAGGGTTCCTTTCCGTCCAGGATCTCCTCCCATGTCCCAATGTTGGGAAATCTGGAGAGACCTGGTCAGTCAATTACTAATATACTAATAATCTTGGTAAAAGTATTTATCTATTTATTCTATTCCACTAGATAGATTCAAATTGTGTGTTAAACATCACAGCATAGTTGAAAGATATATGGCGCGTAGAAATCCGAAGAGGGTGGCCAGCAGAGATAGGTGTGATGGGCTGAGGGGTTGGAATGTAGAATTGGAGAAAAGTGGGAGTGGAGTTAGTGGGCGGGGGATAGAATGATGGTCAAAGATAAAAGTTTAAAAAAAGAGGGGGGAAAAAAGGAAGTTTGAATGACACTGACAGGCAACATTGTTACATCTAATGCCTGTTTGCCTGAGGCAGATGCTGCACAGGTGTTTGTATTTTTAAAATGTATTTAACTAGGCAAGTCAGTTAAGAAGAAATTCGTATTTATAATGAAGGGCTACCCTGGATGACGCTGGGCCAATTGTGCGCCACCCATTGGACTCCCAATCACAGCCAGATGTGATTCAGCCTGGATTCAAACCAGGGACTGTAGTGTCACCTCTTGTACTGAGATGCAGTGCCTTAGACCGCTGCCCCACTCGGGAGCCCATAACGCAGGGTTGACCTGTCATGATATAATGCTTGTTTGCTTTTTTTGCACTTGATGCGCTTTGAGATTCTATGAAAATCACTCTAGAAATGTAATACATTCTTATAATGAAGCTTAATTTACACCTTCCGCTTCCACACCATCTGTGAGGTCCGCAAAAAAAAATGTGGCAATATTGAAACCTTATGCAGACGAGAGTAGATGCAGAAGGTCCAAATTAGGCATTAGACTGCACTGTTTTACCACTGTAGTGTTATTAGAGTAATGGTGGTCGCAGGGAAGGTGTGAGGATGAATTCTAACAAACATTTTTATTAAACAAGAGAAAGAATATTAGATGTTACATTACCAATTCTGTCCCAAATTTTCCACCTTTTTGACTAATTCAGAATAATTTTCTGTGATTGGCGTAGAGAGAGAACCAAACTTGCTGTCTGGATCTCCAGTTAATTGTGTGTTCTATAGGTGTAGCAGTGCAGCAGGGGAGACTTCATTACCTTGTTAGTCAGGTGGTTTATAGGACTCTGCTTGTGTGCTAAGCAATTCTTACTCACTCTCATAGTCTCTTAAGGATGAGAGAACAAGTGCCAGTTGTCCTGTACCAGTATCCCGAGGAAAGTAAATCATTTATTTGTTAGAACTAATCAACTGGGTAAAGAGAGCGGTCATAAATTATGCACTTGGAATTTTTTCTTGACTTTTGAATGCTTCTTGCTCATTAATAAGCAACTCAGTCCTCAGGCATCTTAGCTAATTCTTGATGCCGCATCAGTTTCATCCAGCACTGCTCTTTTTTGGGGAGGTTGCCTGTTTTAGACAAACAATATATATTTTTTTACAATAATTGAGTTAATAAAGCCGCATACAAACATGGCCTCTTTTTTTGCTTTCTTGAGTAAGGTAGCTCTAAAATGCAGGTGTTTCAGCCTAGCTCAGTGCTTTCTGTGGTGGTGGGGCAGCCAGAGGAAAATACGGAGCGTAGGGGTTGGTAATGTTCTCTAGTTGCACCGTGATTGGCTCAGTGTGCTGACACTCATTGGGACACTACGCCACCGCCAAATCTAAGGGTAGACCTAAAAAATTCAAGTCCCTTGGGTGCTGCCATAGAGTTACATTAGAAAGTGCCTGTCCGAGAAGGCTCAAGGTCATTGGCCACAGATAAAATGAAGTCAAATCACGTTATATCTACTATAGCTTTGATTGGACTGATGTCAACATCATACTTTCAAAATCTTAGCTAGCAGTCATCATCATGAATCAAGTCGACAATCTAGTGACAAATCCTTTTTAATCCTTGTCATATGAGGATAAATAATAAAGAGAAATTATAGATTAAACGTAATGGTGCTCATCGGCCATTGGACATAAACATTACACAAATTCAACAATGAGTGGTTTGGAAGGAATCAGTGGCTGACTGCAAACATTGTAAAGCAATCACTAGTCTGCTATTCAGTGGAGTGGCTGTAGGGTCCCAAGTCTGTGTTTAAGGGTTACTTTTCCAAGCTTAACATTATAAACATTCAACCATGTCAATCCAGCATGATTTTTGCCGTGCTCAAAAAAACTTAACTCGGAACTGGGAAATCTGACTTCAGTGAGTTCAAGACAACTGGGAACTCTGTAAAAAAAAAAGCTTTGACTGGGAAATACGTTTTGAAAGGTCATCCAACTCGGAAATGTAAGTCAGGAACTTGGGCCTCTTTCTTGAGCTACGACCTGAAGATCACTGACGTTATCATGATTCAACCTGGTTTTTTTCAGTTCTCAGTTGTCTGGAAAGCACCATAGATCCAGAGAATGCCTGACTTTGATGACAAAGTTTGATGACAAAATTTGCCCACGAAGGCCCGCATCGCCACCTTCCTGTTCAAGTGAGCACAGCACAACGAGGTCCAAAAATGCCTTGTATGCTGCTGCATAAATGATGTAATATGCCAGGGAGATACAGTTGAAGTCAGAAGTTTACATACACCTTAGCCAAATAAACTCAGTTTTTCACAATTCCTGACATTTAATCCTAGTAATAGTGTTCTGTCTTAGGTCAGTTAGAATCACCACTTTATTGTAAGAATGGGAAATGTCAGAATAATAGAATGGGTCAAACTTGGGTCAAACGTTTTGGGAAGCCTTCCACAACCTTCCAACAAAAAGTTGAGTGAATTTTGGCCCATTCCTCCTGACAGAACTGGTGTAACTGAGTCAGGTTTGTAGGCCTCCTTGCTCACACACGCTTTTTCAGTTCTGCCCACAAATTTTCTATAGGCTTGAGGTCAGGACTTTGTGATGGCCACTCCAATACCTTGACTTTGTTGTCCTTAAGCCATTTTGCCACAACTTTTAAAGTATGCTTGGGGTCATTGTCCATTTGGAAGACCCATTTGTGACCAAGCTTTAACTTCTTGACTGATGTCTTGAGATGTTGCTTCGATATATCCACATCATTTTCCTTCCTCATGAAGCCATCTATTTTGTGAAGTGCACCAGTCCCTCCTGCAGCAAAGCACCCGCACAGCATGATGTTGGGTTGGGATGGTGCTCTTCGGCTTGCAAGCATCCCCCTTTTTCCTCCGAACATAACAATGGTCATTATGGGCAAACAGTTCTATTTTTGTTTCATCAGACCAGAGTACATTTCTCCAAAAAGCACGATCTTTGTCCCCATGTGCAGTTGCAAACCATAATCTGGCTTTTTTATAGTGGTTTTGGAGCAGTGGCTTCTTCCTTGCTGAGTGGCCTTTCAGGTTATGTCGATATAGGACTTGTTTTACTGTGGATATAGATACTTTTGTACCTGTTTCCTCTAGCATCTTCACAAGGTCCTTTGCTGTTGTTCTGGGATCGATTTGCACTTTTTGCACCAAAGTATGTTCATCTCTAGGAGACAGAACATATCTCTTTCCTGAGCGGTATGACAGCTGCGTGGTCCCATGGTGTTTATACTTGCGTACTATTGTTTGTACAGATGAATGTGGTACTTTCAGGCATTTGCAAATTGGCTGATTTCTTTTGATTTTCCCATGATGTCAAGCAAAGAGGCACTGAGTTTGAAGGTAGGCCTTGAAATACATCAACAGGTACACATCCAATTGACTCAAATTATGTAAATTAGCCTATCAGAAGCTTCTAAAGCATCACATAATTTTCTGGAATTTTCCAAGCTATTTAAAGGCACAGTCAACTTAGTGTATGTAAACTTCTGACCCACTGGAATTGTGATACAGTGAGTTATAAAGTAATAATCTGCCTGTTAACAATTGTTGGAAAAAGTACTTGTATTATGCACAAAGTAGATGTTCGTTAACAAGAATTTTGTGGAGTTGTTGAAAAACGGGTTTTAAGGACTCCAACTTAAATGTATGTAAACTTCCAACTTCAACTGTATACTTTAGGTAAGAAAGTAATACTAGGTGTATGTTGTGTAGTAAGCTGCTAGTAGCCCATGTGCCTCACCCTAATCATTTGGTCCCTTTTCCGCTCTTAATTTCACTTACTGTTCTGACTTGGTGGTGCACATGTAGCCTATAACCTGTTTTAGAGAAATGTAATCAATGAATATTGTAAGAACTTAAACTTTCTGCTAAAATGCCTATTTTATTTATCCTACTGTTCTGACTTTGTGTACAGGGAGAACACTGTAAGAGTGGCCCATGTTCTGAATTCTGTCGCTGTACATTTGCTGAACAAATAGTTATATTGACTATATCCATCCTAGCCATCCTAGCTATGTCTTAATCAAAATCACCGATAGCATCTTATATTGTCGTCCCCTTATTATGCTATAGTTTGTACATGTCAATTGTTAGTAGAAACCACAGTTGTTTAAGCAAGTCAGCCATATCATCTATGTTTTTTTAAAGGCAGTAAATGAGGCTAAATGAACTGTTTCGCTGCCAGACAAGGCTCCGGTGATAGCCAGGTGTAGCAGTGGTAAGGTGTTGGGACTGCTGTTGGGACAGCTTTATGTAGGTCCTAACAGTTTGTGGGCACCGTTTGTCACCGTTATAGTGCAATTCATGTATTGTTTAGTGTGGTGTTGTGTAGTGGCTTTGCAGGCATGCATCCAATTTCGTTATTTTTTTATTTGCCCCACCAAGATTCACATCCTAAAATTTCCACTGGGTAACTTACAAGGTCAAAGTGCAACGAATATGAACAAATTAAGATCCTACAGCTGTATAAACAGTGCAACTGGTCGGAGTCCAATGTGAACTAGATTAATTAGCATTTTCACTAATATCCAGGCTGTTTTCAAATATCACCCTATTTGCTTTATAGTGTGCTAATTTTCACAATAGCCCTATGGTTCCTGGTCAAAAGTACTGCACTAAAAAGGGAACAGGGTGCCTTTTGGGACTCGCTCCAAGTCTAACACTGAGTTACTGGCTTGGGATTGAGCCCCGACACTTAATTGATTGAAACAATTTTCTGGGCAGCAGAGGTCTCACCTAGGCGGTATAGGTGAGAATACACATGTTTTATACTGCACTCCAACACTGCTAGGACTAGCCTCTGCAACCCCCCGAGCTTGCATGTGGAATAAAACGTTTTAGGCAATGCTTACCAAATACTAAACACTCTCATATGGCTGCAATGATGCAATTCCTGTTTGTTTCCTGGCTGCTCAGTAAACATCCCGCTGATATACATAATTATGTTCCTCCATTGCACCATCGGTATTATAATTTATCGCTGAATGCAGTAAACCCTTAGTCCCGTTGTTACCAAATTATATAGTCGCCATAAAACTCAACAGAAAATACACTTATCCGGCCCTCCTGTGATGCAGCCACAAGTTGATAATCAACAGCATCATCAATATCAACAACTTGGCTGTTACAAAATATGCTTTAGGGTTCCCACCTGTTCCCTTCATTTTCTAATACATAGTATTTGAATAATAAATAAAATAGACATATTTTTAGGTTGAATGTTCTCATGATTTATTGAAGATAAGTCAACTGGTGAGCACAGGATGTCATTCAGTATACAGCTAGTCTCGTAAGAGAATACTTTTGAAGTCCAGGGGCCAAATGTATCAAGCGTCTCAAAGTAGGAATGCTGATACCGGATCAGTTTAATGAATCAGATTATGGACAGGGAGGTCCTTGTCATGGATCCCTCCGGAACTTTCATCACGCACACCTGTCCCCTATTCCCAATGATTAGTATTTGTATATATGCACCCTTTGGTTTCCATTGGGGGGGTTGATTATTTTTCCAATGTCCGTTGGTGCGTGTGAGTACCTGTGCTGTGTGTTCTGGGCTTTCGTGCCCTTGTGGATTGTGCAGATGATTACGGGTCTCGTCCTGTGTGACAATCATTGTGCGCAGGTGTTATTTATTCGATGTACTCCTTGCTCTTTTGTTTGGGATTCAACCCTGTGTTTTTGTTACGTGTTTGTTTGGTCTTTGTCCCCGTGCCTTTACACGGTACTCCGTAATTTGGGGCTTAATAAAAAATAATATTACGCATTCCTGCGTCTGTCTCCCGATCTTTCATGCCAACGTGACAGCCCTGATCCTAAAAATTCAAGACCAGGACCATTCTGTAATGAAAGACCTGACACATCATTGAACTTTATTTCCACACCTAGTCATCAACCCTCAGAAATATATTCAAATGAGTCGTATCTCTGTTTAGCTTAGATCGAATGATGACCTAAAGCCCACAGGTATAATGTATTCCGATGCAGTTACAATGTATTTTAAGACTTGAGTCATGAGAATGTTTCAGTTTCTCAAGGCCATGGAATATATGCAAAGTGTCTCCCTCACCTTGATTTTTACCTCAGCCAATTGAAGCTAGAATTAAAGCTTTGTCTATGAATTTGAGAGTGGTTACATTTCTCAAGCCCCATCCCTAAGGTTTTTTACACTAGTCAACATGTGCCCCCGGATTGAGCTTAAGGGAGTAAGGTACACTTGCACACTATCTCGTCACCTGGGTCTATTACCTCAGTGCTGTGGCCATGGTAGTCCCTGTAGAGGTCATTTGCATACTTTATAGCTCTGGGTAAAAGGGGATGGAGACAGGGAAGGAGGAAGGAAAGTAGAAAAGGGATAGAGAGAGATAGTGTGCTCAGAGGAAAGAGGGTGATGATAAGAGTCACAGGAACTTGTTTGGAGTTTGCACTGGGTCATTGTCATCTGGGGACTCCTAAATATGTGCAGAGAATAATTATATTCTAAAGATCTAGGAGGTAAGTTGCTCATAAATATATTTTGTTGGTAACACTTGACGGTACAGAAATTAATAGGTAACCTATTTACATAGAAAGTACATGATAAGTGTGTAGTTACACAGTAATAACCTATAACATACTTGTGTGTCTTTGGGATTTATCAAAAACTACTACCTCTAAGCATCATTGGTACCCGTTACCAATTGTGTGTTTTTAACCACATGTTACATAGCAAGGCCTCATGTGATACCCTGGGCTGTTATTGTTGCTAGCTAGTTTCCTCCTGGGGCTATTTGCATTTTAGCAGTCGCTCTTATCCAGAGAGACTTACAGGAGCAATTAGTGTTAAGTGCACAGACAGATTTGTGTACCTAATTAGCTTGGGGATTTGAACCAGCAATCTTTCAGGCTACTGGCACAATGCTCTTAAACTCTAGGCTACCTGTAGCCCATGGCTGGTCAGTACTACTGGTTTATGAAATTCAGTGCACAAGGTTGAGAGCACAGGAGGTTGGTGGCACCTTAATTGGGAAGGACAGTCTCGTGGTAATGGCTGGAGCGGAATGAGTGGAATGGTACAGTGCCTTGCGAAAGTATTCGGCCCCCTTGAACTTTACGACCTTTTGCCACATTTCAGGCTTCAAACATAAAGATATAAAACTGTATTTTTTTGTGAAGAATCAACAACAAGTGGGACACAATCATGAAGTGGAACGACATTTATTGGATATTTCAAACTTTTTTAACAAATCAAAAACTGAAAAACTGGCCCAAAAAGTTGGATGCTACCATGATTACGGATAGTTTTGAATGAATTGTGAATAAGGATGAGTGAGAAAGTTACAGACACACAAATGTGTGATAACCTCTCGTCATTACAATAACAGGGGAGGTTAGTATTTTTTGGGGGGTATAATATTTGTGCGTATGTAAATTTCTCACTCATCATCACGATTCATTCAGAACTATCCATAACCATGGTAGCATCCACATTCATGTATTAGAGTTTAGAAACATTCTATTCTCATTTACAATAAATGTGATTCCAAAATGACACAATACATTATTTACCATTAATTTCTATTGGGCACAAACCAATCTGAAACACAACCAAAACAAACAACAAACGCATCCAAGTTTGTAGGTTCACTGCATGCTAGGAATATGGGACCAAATATTTTTTTGTGACTACATTAATACACCTATAAGTGAATTTGTCCCAATACTTTTGGTCCCCTAAAATAGGGGGGGGGAGTGCTGTAATTTGTAAACGGTTCACCCGATATGGATGAAAATCCCTTCCAATTAAAGATGACTGTCTGGAATTGTATCATTTCACATCCAATGTGCTGGATTACAGGGCAAGAACAACAACAAAAGTGTCACCTTCATAAATACTTTTGGAGTTCCCTGTCTTTGCTTTTGGACAAGCTGGTTGTCTCCATAATGCTTACCTTCAGCAATAGCTGTAACAAGTGAAAAACAAACATTGATTGACATGTATTAGCTTAATGTCTTTACTAATGTGTGCTAAACATCAGTGGAGGCTGCTGAGGGGAGAACGGCTCATAATAATGGCTGGAACAGAGTACAAGATTTATTTGATACCATTCCACCAATTCCACTCCAACCATTACCACGAGCCTATCCTCCCCAATTAAGGTGCCTCCAACCTCCTGTGCTAAACATGCAGTAAGCTGGTGCTAATATGGCTAATTAGCAACTAACAATTGAGTAATAGGCACCAAATTATCATGAACTAACTGTTGTTGATGAATGCTAATATCATGCTGCTTTAAACATCTGAATAGCTTTAGTTCATGCATCGTTGCGTTCTGTACAGTGACCCATTTTCAACATTTCACAAACAGTTTTGTTGTCAAGTTTTCAAACTTAAAAGGGGCAATCTGGAACAAAGCCATCACTGACACACTACATGTTATAGACAGAGCGGGATGGCTATGGATGCAAGGGCTGACCATCCATGACATTATGTACATAATGTTCGTTTCATTCATATTTGAAGCTGTACAGTCTTTGTTTAAAATTACATTGTGTACAAAAAATGAAGTATTCTTCCAGAATCAATGTCTATATATAATTAAATTATAAGACTGCCCCTTTAACACATAGATAACACAATAGCTTTGATGCAGAAGATTCAACATTTCAGAACATTTTGAGTTAAAGCCAATGTACAGCATCAGTAGAGGAAGTATACAATTGGTTGCAGTGACATCATTATGACACATTTTATGACTTCAAGGTCATACTATTTGAATAAAGAAGTTGTGCTAACGTTAACTAATTCCAGACCAAAAAGTGACATGCCAAATTTGGACCTGCTGGGTCAGGGAAGGAAGGATGTAGTGTACAGTCGTGGCCAAATGTTTTGAGAATGACACAAAAATTAATTTTCCAAAAGTCTGCAGCTTCAGTTTGTATGATGGCAATTTGCATATACTCCAGAATGTTATGACGATTGATCAGATGAATTGCAATTAATTGCAAAGTCCCTCTTTGCCATGCAAATGAACTGAATCCCCCAAAAACATTTCCACTGCATTACAGCCCTGCCACAAAAGGACCAGCTAACATCATGTCAGTGATTCTCTCGTTAACACAGCTGTGAGTGTTGACGAGGACAAGGCTGGAGATCACTCTGTCATGCTGATTGAGTTCGAATAACATACTGGAAGCTTCAAAAGGTTGATAGTGCTTGGAATCATTGTTCTTCCTCTGTCAACCATGGCTACCTGCAAGGAAACACGTTCCGTCATCATTGCTCTGCACAAAGAGGGCTTCACAGGCAAGGATATTGCTGCCAGTAAGATTGCACCTAAATCAACCATTTATCAGATCATCAAGAACTTCAAGGAGAGCGGTTCAATTGTTGTGAAGAAGGCTTCAGGGCGCCCAAGAAAGTCCAGCAAGCAGCAGAACCGTCTCCTAAAGTTGATTCAGCTGTGGGATCAGGGCACCACCAGTACAGAGCTTGCTCAGGAATGGCAGCAGGCAGGTATGAGTGCATCTGCATGCACAGTGAAGCCAAGACTTTTGGAGGATGGCCTGGTGTCAAGAAGGGCAACAAAGATGCCATTTCTCTCCAGGAAAAACATCAGGGACAGACTGATATTCTGCAAAAGGTACAGGGATTGGACTGCTGAGGACTGGGGTAAAGTAATTTTCTCTGATGAATCCCCTTTCCGATTGTTTGAGGCATCCGGAAAAAAGTTTGTCTGGAGAAGACAAGGTGAGCTCTATCATCAGTCCTGTGTCATGCCAACAGTAAAGTATCCTGAGACCATTCATGTGTGGGGTTGCTTCTCAGCCAAGGGAGTGGGCTCACTCACAATTTTGCCTAAGAACACCACCATGAATAAAGAATGGTACCAACACATCCTCCGAGAACAACTTCTCCCAACCATCCAGGAACAGTTTGGTGACGAACAATGCCTTTTCCAGCATGATGGAGCACCTTGCCATAAGGCAAAAGTGATAACTAAGTGGCTCGGGGAACAAAACATCGACATTTTGGGTCCATGGCCAGGAAACTCCCCAGACCTTAATCCCATTGTGAACTTGTGGTCAATCTTCAAGAGGCGGGTAGACAAACAAAACCCCACAAATTCTGACAAACTCCAAGCATTTATTACGCAAGAATGGGATGCCATCAGTCAGGATGTGGCCCAGAAGTTATTTGACAGCATGCCAGGGTGGATTGCAGAGGTCTTGAAAAAGAAGGGTCAACACTGCAAATATTGACTCTTTGCATCAACTTCATGTAATTGTAAATAAAAGCATTTGACACTTATGAAATGCTTGTAATTATACTTCAGTATTCCATAGTAACATCTGACAAAAATATCTGAAGACACTGAAGCAGCAAACTTTGTGGAAAATAATATTTGTGTAATTCTCAAAACTATTGGCCACGGCTGTATAGCTGGAGTTTACACAAAGTGGGTTGAGCATCCCTTAATGGGATAATTCACTCAAATTACAAAATGGTATATTGGTTTCCTTAACCTGAAATCAATCTATGTACAAAGTTAGACATCAAGCCATATCTAGTTTTGTTAACCTGGTCACTGTCTCCAAATGGAAGGAAACCATTATGTGTCATTTGGGTGAACGATCCATTTAATGTTTTGTGAGTGCCGACTGAACTTTTTCAGGTGAAGGTCAAGGCAATCGTTTTAACCACATACATTTTCTCCTATACAATTCTATTTAGCTGTATACTTACTGTAAAACACTACAATTTACAGGGTCAAGCCTCTTGAGATGTGAGCAAAAATACCTTTGTGCCAAATTGCATGTAATTGTTTCTACATAAAGATATCAGAAGGGGCTGAACCTCTCAAGACTACCATTTGAGGCCCCATCTTGAGCATGCATTTTATAAATACTAAATTACCTTCTGCATTTTTTATAACATAGGTTTCTGGTAATGGCAGGGCTTTTTTTTACCCAATGATGTCTGTGTAGAGCGTAATGAAATATTCAAGTAAAGCAGAGGCAATTACATGACCTAGTGTATACCGTTTCTGAAGGCTTCGCAGAAGAAACTGACTGGTCATAGGGCAGTTCAGAAAAATGCCTGATGGACTGGTCCATCTTTAGCCCGGTAGGCCTGTCTAAATTGTCCTAAAGGCCTCAAGGAAAATAAAAAATGTCCTGTGCGTTAAAAATGCCTGAGCCAGGCCCTCCCGAGTGGCGCAGTGGTCTAAATAAAACACTGCATTGCAGTGCTAGCTGTGCCACTAGAGATCTATATATATATATATACCTCTGGCCCTTCTTTGGACACTGTGTTAACTAACCTCCAGACGAGCTTCAATGCCATACAACTGAAATTACATCATTTGAGTCAATTGGAGTTGTACCTGTGGATGTATTTCAAGGCCTACCTTCAATCTCAGTGCCTCTTTCCTTGACATCATAGGAAAATCAAAAGAAATCAGCCAAGACCTCAGAAAATGAATTGTAAACCTCCACAAGTCTGGTTCATCCTTGGGAGCAATTTCCAAACACCTGAAGGTACCACATTCATCTGTACAACCAACAGTATGGAAGTATAAACACCATGGGACCACGCAGCTGTCATACCGCTCAGGAAGGAGACACGTTCTGTCTCCTAGAGATGAACGTACTTTGGTGCGTTGTGAAAAACTGAGTTTAAATGTATTTGGTGTATGTGTAAGGTGTGTGTGTATAAGGTGTATGTAATCTTCTGACTTCAACTGTACTTTGGCCATATACCACACACCCTCATGCCTTACTTATCCAAAGTACATGCATAGTACTTTGTGAGGGGCACACGATATGCAGCCTTTGGTATACAGTAGCTACAGCCTTTCAATAATAAACAGATGTTGAACAGTATTTAAGTTGCTGTAATTAAGAATGTTTTCCGTCAACTCACCTGGTAATGCAAGAGTTAAATTAACCACAAAACAACTTACACTCACACTGAGGAACCCCCAGTGTTCTCACTGAAAAAAACAGAGCGGTGCTTGGTTATTCATGTTGTAAATAAAGTCTGGAAATGTCTCAACATGTTCCTGAATAAACCTTACCAGCTGTTCAAAAATAGCTTGGTAGAAATAAGGGTGACAATACCTTGAAGGGACAATTCCATGGCCACATTTTTATTAAAGCACAGATGTTCTGGGGAATTAGTTTTGGATGTTTAAGAACTATTCTTGAAGGAAGTAGTATCAGGAAAAGAGCAGAAGGCCCTTGGCCCTCCTACATTGCACAGTTGGTGGTATAATCTGCTCTGACTTTGGAAAGCTTTAGTTACCAAACGGTTATTGACAATGCAAGTTAGGTTCACTTTTAGGTTTTGATTATGTAGTCGAATGTCAATTTTTTTTCATTTTAATCCCAATTCCACAAACACAAGGAGGAGGCAGACAGTCAGTCTCTACAGTCCTTTAAGATCTTTATTTTCTTAGTATTAAAAAGTGGTTTACAGGATAGAAGTAACTCAGAACAAAAACACAAGGTTGTTCGGCTTTTCATCCGGAGCAGGGTCGATCCTTTCGGCTCTTCCCGGTCAGGGTCACTCTCATCGGTACCCCTCTACCCAGACACGGCAGTAGTGATGCGTGTTTCAATCAGTGTAGATGAAGTGGAGGAGACAAGTCAAAAAGAAATGTCTGAAGCTTTGACACATGGATTGTGTAGGTGTGCCATTCAGTGGGTGAATGGGAAAGACAAAAGATTTAAGTGCGTTTGAACAGGGAATTAGTAGTAGGTTCCGGGTGCACCAGTTTGTGCCAAGAACGGCAACCCTGCCGGGTTTTTCAAGCTCAACAGTTTCCTGTGTGTATAAAGAATGGTCCACCACCCAAAGTACATCCAGCCAACTTGACACAACTGTGGGAAGTATTGGAGTCAACATTGGCCAGCATCCCTGTGGAACACGCGCGACACCTTGTAGAGTCCGTTCCTCGACTAATTGAGACTGTTCTGATGGCAAATGGGGGGTGCAACTCAATATTTAGGAAGATGTTCCTCATGTTTTGTACTCCCAGTGCATTTTATTCATTATAAATGAGGCAAAGTGTATAAATGTATTCAGCAGGAGGTCCTGTTTCTATCACAATAATGATCATTGATAACGCAGTACTGTATTTGCCACTGACGGGAAATGAAGGTGAAGTTGGCTGAAAATACCTTTGACCGTGGTTAATTCATCTGCGCTATAATGAAGACCCCATCTATGTCATCTCAAATACAACGATATTCAGAGAGGAAAGTGTTGGTCAAGAATACTGACGTGTCAACCAGAGAATGATTTCTTGGTAAAAGCGGACTGTTTATTTGCGTGACCCAGCAATTCACCTTTCCCCTCAGGTACTAATTAAAACGAGCTGTGCCATCAGCCATCCCTATTGAACCGGCCTCAGAGACTTTTAAGATTCCCACATGTAAAGAGAGCGTGTGAGCTATAGAGAGAGAGATGGATGGGGAAGAGGGAGTGGAGAGAGAGTCATAACAAAAATAGGGGGGGGGGGGGGGGGGGGGGGCAGAAAGAACATTAGCTCTTTGGGAGAGGGCTTTTGTAAACGGATGTTAAAAACGTTCTCTGCCTTACTCCGTATGGATGACAAAATATCTGTTCACACGTTCTGTCATTGCAGGGGTTGGAATGATGCATTCTGATGTAGCAAGTCCCCAAAAACCAGGCTTGTACTTTTATCTCATACTACATGCTTTAATTTACTTTCTTTCTTTCTTTTTTCCTTCTCTCCTCTTTTTTCGCTCCGTTTCTTTTTCTCTTTCCTCTGCCTCGACTGTGCTCTGTTCTCGGATCCTCTTTGGTACTAATGACACCATTGAGACGGCTTGAGTGTAAAAAGTGGCACAGCAACATATTTAAATTATTCAGTAGTGTTTCCTCTGTCACTGAGACAGAAAACAATTATGGAAAACCAGGGAGACTGTACTGTATGGCTATGAACTCACAAGGGCTTGTGTTGTGTTTGTCTAACTCTGACTTAGATGCAAATCTCCATCCTCAATTCCCATTTCCTGTTGACTGAATATTTCCCTATTAAGCAGGCCTCTATGTAGCTTGATCCAGCGACATTCACGCTTCTCAAGGTATAGGCGATGTGCTGGGAGAGTGTTATTTACCCTTCATGGTTGACGTGACTTCCAACACAGAAGGCTATTACGAGCTGTCCTTCCCTATGTGCAATGCTTGTTTCTAAAGAAGGGGGTTGAAAGCTTTGCAAGCGAATGTGGTACATACTCAATTATACAAGCACTTGAGGGAGACAAGTGTTCATGCATATACAAGGGGGGCTGCTATATAAAGGAAACATGCTGTTTTATCCTGGTGACATTTGTCTGCTCCTTAATGTCAACTCACCTCAAAGACATGGGAAGTATGGGAAGACTTTTTGGAGCCATCTGCTTCAAGGGTCATACAGAGAGTGAAAACATGTATATCTGCAATATCCAACTTTTTGTTTTGTTTCATGTGTGTTGACATTTTTCTTTGGGTATGAAACAATATGCGTTATGGTAATATTTCAGAAGATTTATTCACTTCAATGAGAAAATTCCATTGATGCCCCACCTATTCCTATATTTCAATAATTCCTCATATCAGATGTTTGTATATAGTATGATAATAGTTGTATATACACTGTTGTACCTGGACCCAAAACCTGGAACCTAAAATTGTTATTCAGCTGTCCCCATAGGAGAACCCGTTAAGTTAAAGAACCCTTTTTGGTTCCAGGTAGAAACCTTTTGGGTCCAGGTACAACCCTTTTGGGTGTCATGTAAAACCCTTTCCACAGAGGGTTCTACATGGAACCCAAAATAGTTCTACATGAGACCAAAAAATGGGAATTTAGTCCAGTTGGAGTCTCAGGAGTTTCCAGGTTTGGTTTTGTCTATGTTTTGTCTGTTAGCCTTTACAGCAGCTTAACGCCTAATAGAAATGGAACTTTAATTATTGAAGGTTTTCCGGAAACAGCGTCTGGGGACCTAATTCTCTTTTGCACCATTAGAGTATCTTTCTGGCCACCTGGATGTACAGCTTTCATGACAGTAAATAAAACATCTACGGAGTGATGGTAAATAATGGAATAATACAGGGTGGAAATGGAAGGGAAGGAAATGGAGCGTTAAAAGGGGCACATTTGTATGTGGCTTCGACTCGGGCTAAAACTTGCATCCTCTATTTTTTTTGCTACCAAAGTCCTACTGTTGTTTATGCAGGAAATGAAGCTTCAAAGTAGCCTTAGAATAGCATACTATATACCATGTCTTCAGAAAGTATTTATACCCCTTGACTTATTACACATTTTGTAGTGTTAGAGCCTGAATTATGTATTTTGTCTCATATATTTTGTCTTATATATTATATATTTTGTCTCACCCTTCTACACAAAATACCCATAATGACAAAGTGAAAACATGTATTTATTATACATTTTTGCAAATATCTCATTTACATAAGTATTCACACCCCTGAGTCAATACTTTGTAGAAGCACCTTTTCTGGGTATGTTTCGAAGAGCTTCCAACACATGGATTGTGCAAGATTGCCCATTATTCTTTTCAAAATTCTTCAAGCTCTGTCAAATTGGTTGTTGATCAATTCTAGATAAACATTTTCAGATCTTGCCATACATTTTAAGGAACATTCACTGTCTTCTTGGTAAGCAACTTGTCACGCCCTGGTCTTAGTATTTTGTGTTTTCTTTATTATTTTGGTCAGGCCGGGGTGTGACATGGGTTAATTATGTGGTGTGTTTTGTCTTGTTTTTTTTGTAGGTATTGGGATTGTGGTATAGTGGGATTGTGGTATAGTGGGGTTATCTAGAAAAGTCTATGGTTGCCTGAAGTGGTTCTCAATCAGAGGCAGGTGTTTATCGTTGTCTCTGATTGGGAACCATATCTAGGCAGCCATATTCTTTTGAGTGTTTTGTGGGTGATTGTTCCTGTCTCTGTGTTAGTTTGCACCAGTATAGGCTGTTTAGGTTTTCACGGTACATTTATTGGTTTGTATTTGTTCGTGTTTATCTTTTATTAAACATGTATCAGAATAACCACGCTGCATTTTGGTCCTCCTCTCCTTCGTCGAAAGACAACCGTAACACAACTCCAGTGTAGATTTGGCCTTGTGTTGTAGGTTATTGTCTCGCTGAAAGGTGAATTAATCACCCAGTGTCTGGTGGAAAGCAGACTGAACCAGGTTTCCCTCTAGGATTTTTCTTGTGCTTATCTCCATCCCATGAATGTTTTTATCCTGAAAAACTCCCCAGTCCTTGACGTTTACAAGCATACCCATAACATGATGCAGCAACCACTATGCTTGAAAGATATGGAAAGTAGTATTCAGTAATGGGTTGTATAGGATTAGCCCCAAACATAACACTTTGTATTCAGGACAAAAAGTGAATTGCTTTGCCACATGTTTTGCAGTATTAATTGAGTGCTTTGTAGCAAACAGGATGCATGTTTTGGAATATTTTTTATTCTGTACAGGCTTCCTTCTTTTCACTCTGTCAATTAGGTTATTATTGGGGAGTAACTACACCGTTGTTGATCCATCCTCAGTTTTCTCCTATCACAGCCATTAAACTCTAACTGTTTTAAAGTCACCGTTGACCTCATGGTGAAATCCCTGAGCGGATACCTCCGGCAACTGTTAGGAAGAATGCCTGTATCTATGTAGTGACTGTGTATATTCATACACCATCCAAAGTCTAATTAATAACTTCACCATGCTCATAGGGATATTACCCATCTACCAAACGGTGCGCTTCTTTGGCATTGGAAAACCTCCCTGGTCTTTGTGCATAAATCTTTGTTTGAAATTCACTGCTCGACTGAGGGACCTTACAGATAATTATATGTGTGGGGTACAGAGATGAGGTAGTCATTCAACAACCATGCAACTTATTATATGAATTGTTAAGCAAATGTTTACTCCTGAACGTATTTAGGCTTGCCATAACAAAGGGGTTTAATACTTATTGATTCAAGACATTTCATCTTTTCCTTTTTAATGAATTTTTGAACATTTTGAAAAATACTTCCACTTTGACATGATGGGGTATATTATGTAGGCCAGTGACAAAGAATCTCAATTTAATCCATTTTAAATTCATGCAGGCTGTAACACAACAACATTTGAAAAAAAGTCAAGGGGTGTGAATACTTTCTGAAGGCACTGTAGCTTTTCTAGCTTAACGTTCACCTATAAGGTCCATGACATTGTCCATTTGGGTGATAACAAATACTGCATATGGTAAATGGTGTAGTGATAGCTCTGGTCCAGGGCTTTAGTGTGCGTTCCTTCACGTGCTCACCCACGTCCTGGACCATAGCTAGTGTAGATGTAGTACTACCAAACAAAGAGAAACTGAGTTGAAACCGAAACCGAAGTGTGTTGATTACAGTAGGCACTTGTTATTATAATGGTAAATCAGCAGGTTAAATGTATTATTTGGTTTAGAAAAGCTTTGGTGATGTCTAATGTAACGTAATAGAATGCAGGTAAAGGTTACAGTATGTCAGTGATGGATTCATAATCTAATAAGGCCCTGCCTGTTGTGCAATTATTGAGTTTTTAATAAAGGTCACGGTGAGAGTGTAAAATGCCATCGTATATCAATCTGTGTTTATTATCTGTTTAATCAGTGTGCCAAAGCCACTAAAATCTTTCGTAAATCCTTTTATTATTATCTGAAATATAAATAAAATCTACATTGACTTGTTAGTCATAAATTACTTGTAAATACACAGTACAACTAGTTTTTGAATTGACATTTCATTCAATTAATTCCATTCCAAGGAGTAAGACCGATTAAGGTCCACAATGGGTGTATGCATATTTTGTTTTTCATCACAAGTGACCTTTTCCTTTGCACAAATCTGGTATTGAATTCAACTGTGATTTATGTTGCTTAGCTACTGTATGCAGACATAGAACATTGAAATACTCAGAACCAGTTATTGCAGAATATTGAATACAGTGAGGAGTAAAAATAAATAATGTGCAATGTCCCTGTCAAAACCTTGTTGAGTAAAGTCAAGTAAATACATGTATAGAGTATAGGTTTTCTAGCACACAGCTTTGACCTACTACTGTCACTATGTTGGTATTGTACTTACACAAACTATGTGTAGGCAGGTTGCTTGGGAGTCAAACCTTCTCAAACAGCCTAATGTATACTCTTCAGAGGTACTGTATAATGGACTTAACAGTGTCCTGCTATTAAAATGATGTATACTGGTATATATACAGTATATATCACTTGGCTGTATGTATTTTTAGATATAGGCCTATTTTAAAAGTGTATTATTGTTGCGTCACCAACATTATTGCAACAAGAAATACAAGTACAAACATAGCTTTAAGCTACACTGAACAAAAATATAAACGCAACATGTAAAGTGTTGGTCACATGTTTCATCAGCTGAAATAAAAGAGCCCAGGAATTTTCCATCCGCACAATGTGCACAAAATTGTTTACATCCCTGTTAGTGACCATTTTTCCTTTGCCAAGATAATCCATTCACATGACATGTGTGGCATGTCAAGAAACTCATTAAACAGCATGATCATTGTACTGAGGACCAGAAAAGGCCACTCTAAAATGTGTAGTTTTGTCACACAACACAATGCCACAGATGTCTCAAGTTTTGAGGGAGCGTGCAATTGGCATGCTGACTGCAGGAGTGTCCACCAGAGCTATTACCAGAGAATTGAATGTTCATTCCTCAACCATTAGCCGCCTCCAACATCATTTTAGAGAATTTGGCAGTATATACAACTGGCCTCACAACAGCAGACCATGTGCACGGTGTCGTGTGGGCGAGCGGTTTGCTGATGTCAACGTTGTGAACAGTGTGCCCCATGGTGGCAGTGGGGGCAGGCATAAGCTACAGACAGTGAACACTATTGCATTTTATCGATGGCAATTTGAATGCACAGAGATAACGTGACGAGAACCTGAGGCCCATTGTTGTGCCATTCATCAGCTGCCATCACCAGCTTGATAATGTATGGCCTCATGTCGCAAGGAAAATGTCCCAGTTCTTCCACGGCCTGCATACTCACCAGACAAGTCATCTATTAAGCATGTTTGGGATGCTCTGGATCAACTTGTACGACAGCGTGTTCCAGTTCCCGCCAATATCCAGAAATTTTGCACTGCCATTGAAGAGGAGTGGGACAACAGTACACAGGCCACAATCAACCGACTAATCAACTGTAGGCGAAGGAGATGTGTTGCACTGTATGAGGCAAATTGTGGTTACACCAGATGCTGACTGGTTTTCTGATCCATGCCATTAGCTTTTTTTAAAGATGTCTATGACCAACAGATGCTTATCTGTATTCCCATTCATGTGAAATCTATAGATTAGGGCTTAATGAATTCCTTTCAATTGACTGATTTCCTTACGTGAACTGTAACGCAGTAAATTCTTTGAAATCGTTGCATTTATATATTTTTTCAGTATATGATAATGCATCACTGGGTTGTCCCGAACCAGGTACTTTGCTATGAGACCAAGGCCTTGGGAAGTGGGTGATTAGTGGCATTCCCTCCGGCATGATGCACTTGTTCTCTGTATTAAAACCAAAACCCTGCTTTTATTCCCTTTAGGGTCTATTAAGTGGGGGGTTGCCATAACAACGCGTTGGCAGGATATTGCCTAGATACGGCATAATGGGTCTCCTGACACAACTTGGTCTGCTCCTGTGGAAGAACTTCACTCTCCGGAAGAGACAAAAGGTAACTAACTACACACCCTCAAAATAAATCAACCTACATCTGCTAAAATCATGGACACAGGGCCGTAACTAGGGTTAGAGTTTTAGTGAGGTCTGGAAAAAGATTTTACTGCATTTCTATCAAATTAAAAAACTTTAAAATGCTATTTGAAGAACAGTAAAGACAAGGAAAAATGACCTGAGCCATTATCACCTTGGCTGCTATAGGTTCATTCATCTCACGCGAAGAGTCGGTCTTTGTTTGTTTGGTGGATGTCTGTAGACATGGCAGCAGCAAAACTTTTTTACTCCTGTTTTAAAATTGCATTTTGTCCGGTATCTCGCAAACACACTCTCATCAGCTTCTCTAGACTAGTTGCCTATGAGGCCGGCTGCAAGCTTGATTTGTTTCACGTCACCCTCAGTCTGTGCCACGAGAGGGCGGAGTTAGCCGTTTGAGAGAGTGGCGAATTTGACGCTAAAAAGTTATGGGAGGAAAATACAGGGGATGCAGGCAAACATAACGAACAAACCACTGTTCATGATTTCACTAGTTGCAAAGATGCAGGCGCAATTAGAACTCGGTCAGATCAAGAATATCAGCGTTCTGAGCTTTGATCAACTCTGGAAGCAATATTTATATTATATATATATATATATATATATATATATATATATATATATACTGTGGGGAGAACAAGTATTTGATACACTGCCAATTTCACATTGTATGATTTTTAAGTAATTAATTTGCATTTTATTGCATGACATAAGTATTTGATACATCAGAAAAGCAGAACTTAATATTTGGTACAGAAACCTTTGTTTGCAATTACAGAGATCATATGTTTCCTGTAGTTCTTGACCAGGTTTGCACACACTGCAGCAGGGATTTTGGCCCACTCCTCCATACAGACCTTCTCTGGATCCTTCATGTTTCGGGGCTGTCGCTGGGCAATACGGACTTTCAGCTCCCTCCAAAGATTTTCTATTGGGTTCAGGTCTGGAGACTGGCTAGGCCACTCCAGGACCTTGAGATGCTTCTTACGGAGCCACTCCTTAGTTGCCCTGGCTGTGTGTTTCGGGTCGTTGTCATGCTGGAAGACCCAGCCACGACCCATCTTCAATGCTCTTACTGAGGGAAGGAGGTTGTTGGACAAAATCTCGCGATACATGGCCCCATCCATCCTCCCCTCAATACGATGCAGTCGTCCTGTCCCCTTTGCAGAAAAGCATCCCCAAAGAATGATGTTTCCTCCTCCATGCTTCACGGTTTGGATGGTGTTCTTGGGGTTGTACTCATCCTTCTTCTTCCTCCAAACACAGCGAGTGGAGTTTAGACCTAAAAGCTCTATTTTTGTCTCATCAGACCACATGACCTTCTCCCAATCCTGCTCTGGATCATCCAGATGGTCATTGGCAAACTTCAGACGGGCCTGGACATGCGCTGGCTTGAGCAGGGGGACCTTGCGTGCGCTGCAGGATTTTAATCCATGACGGCGTAGTGTGTTACAAATGGTTTTCTTTGAGACTGTGGTCCCAGCTCTCTTCGGGTCATTGACCAGGTCCTGCCGTGTAGTTCTGGGCTGATCCCTCACCTTCCTCATGATCATTGATGCCCCACGAGGTGAGATCTTGCTTTGGAGCCCCAGACCGAGGGTGATTGACCGTCATCTTGAACTTCTTCCATGTTCTAATAATTGGGCCAACAGTTGCTGCCTTCTCACCAAGCTGTTTGCCTATTGTCCTGTAGCCCATCCCAGCCTTTTTCAGTTCTACAATTGTATCCCTGATGTCCTTCAACCCTCTCTGGTCTTGGCCGTTGTGGAGAGGTTGGAGTCTGTTTGATTGAGTGTGTGGACAGGTGTCTTTTATACAGGTAAGGAGTTCAAACAGGTGCAGTTAATACAGGTATTGAGTGGAGAACAGGAGGGATTCTTAAAGAAAAACTAACAGGTCTGTGAGAGCCGGAATGCTTACTGGTTGGTAGGTGATCAAATACTTATGTCATGCAATAAAATGCAAATGAATTACTTAAAAATCAGGCAATGTGATTTTCTGGATTTTTTTTTTAGATTCCGTCTCTCACAATTGAAGTATACCTATGATAAAAAATACAGACCTCTACATGCTTTGTAAGTAGGAAAACCTGCAAAATCGGCAGTGTATCAAATATTTGTTCTCCCCACTGTATATACAGTACCAGTCAAAAGTTTGGACAGACCTAATTATGCAAGGGTTTTTCTTAATTTGTACTATTTTCTATGAAATAACACATATGGAATCATGTAGTAAACAAAAAAGTGTTAAATAAATCAAAATATATTTTATATTTGAGATTCTTCAAAGTAGCCAACCTTTGCCTTGGTGACAGCTTTGTACACTCAGCTTTGGACATTCTCTCAACCAGCTTCACATGGAATTATTTTAGAACTGTCTTGAAGGAATTCCCACATATGTAAAAATTAAGAAAAACCCTTGAATGAGTAGGTGTGTCCAAACCTTTGACTGGTACTGTATATTTATTTAAAAAAAACAAATTAGAAAACACTACCGCGGTGTACTCATATGTAGTTGGCCATAAGTGAGTAAGAACCTCTAAGGTATTGTGTTAGGGCAAAAATAGAGGGATTTGTCTTAAAAACTAGTACATATCTATGTGAGCTGCTGCCCGAATTCTCTCGCTGGATAAAGGTTTTTACCCTGACACACACAAGCTGGAAGTGTCACGTTCAATTTGCAGAGATTCATCCCTTCTAAATGTTATGTCACTTGCCCCCTGTGTTTAATCTTTAACAAAGTCAGCCTGATGGGAATGGATGGGGCTTTGGGAATGAGTGGTCAAAAGTTTGTTTAAAAGCTAGACTATACCTTTACCCACCAAAACATCCACCTACAGTATTACGTTAAATTCGATAACATAGGGGTATGTGAATATGACACACATACAATTGTCTCTGTCCTTGCAACTGCTTTAATAGTGGAGCATAAAGACTGTTTTTTGATAAATAAAGAAATCCCCCTTGAACCTCCTTCAATGAGATTCAAAAATGGGCTCTTCATGCTCTTTCGTGATTTTATGGTCAGAGAGTCCAAGGACATTTACAACGCCCACTCGTTATTCTGGTCTCTGTCAATTCTTGCTGACTCCTCATCTTAGCCAAGGTTGGAGTGTGACATCCCAAGTTTGTTACCAGCTGAATTTCACTACACAGCTTTGACTGTAATGTCAACTTTTAGTAATTTAGCAGACACTCTTATCCAGAGAAACTTAAGGGAGCAAATAAGGTTAAGTGCCTTGCTCAAGTATCAGCAGATTTCTCACCTTACCGGCCCAATGCTCTTAACCGCTAGGCTACCTGACACCCTTGTTGACAACTATGTAACATTGAAGATCCATCCTCATCTTCTCATCTAATACAAAACTACATACAGATGTAGGATCACAATTGGATCACCCTGTTGCAGGAGAACTTTCAGGAAATGTCGAACTTGTAGTGTATTTGAGGTTTAAAAAAGCTTTGGGATTTTGTCATTTCCACTTTTACATTTCAGACTTGATTTCCCATTATGAAAAATGTATCCCCCCTTAAAAATGTCTATTGATTGTAATCCACACAATAATTCACATTTCCTGTTGCTGCAGGATTATTTTCCTACTGTAGAAAACTGTCTCAAATTAATTTCATCACCCTGTTGCAGGAGAAATTTCCTGTGATGCAGGAAATGTAAAACTTGTTGTGTATTTGAGGTTTAAAAAGGCTTCTGAAGTGTGTAATGAATGTCAGGACTCTGTGTCGAGCTCAGGTTAAAGGTTCAACTCCCATTATCCCTGGCAAATTCCCCCAACCCTAGTCGTTAGCTCCTCACCTCACTCTCATTACACACACAACCCTCTCTCTCACACAAGCCTAATGTAGCAGCTAATGATGTATAGGCCATATAATAGTGTGTGATATCACCAACCAGCCATAAGTGAACAGACTATACTGACTAAAGAGAGAGACCCATTATGGCCATTGCTATCCGGGATCCCTGGGATGTCCCTAACCCCATTGAAGATGAAATTTAAAATGGTTAGGGTAAGGGGTTATGGTTAGGGTAAGGGTAGGGGTTAAGCACATACAGAGTAGAAACTGTCAGATGCGTTACAATTCCCACCTGAACTAGCCGCATTGGGAGCCAAATTTAAAATGGTATACATTAAATACATGGAGCGGAGTGGAAAAAATTCCCGGAAGTGACCCAGTGGTCTCCTTTGTTTCTGCTGTTGTGATGGGGGGGAGAGTGTCCACTTCACAGGAGGTTGGTGGCACCTTAATTGGGGAGGCATGAAAGACATGAGCCACTGGAGAGCAGACTCTTACAGTGAAGGGCAGGTCACACAGGTAGTAGTTGAAGTGTTTGATGGACTCCACTACAGCGAGGAGCTCTCACCGGGTGACACGGTAGCGGTGCTTGTGCTTTTTGAATGTCTTGCTGAAGTACGCCACTACTGTCTCCCCTTCTGGCCCTGGGCCAGCACCCCACCCATTCCCACATTGCTTGCATCTGTGTCCAGGATACAGGTCACAGTGGGGTCAGGGGGGACGAGCACAGGGGCCTCGATCAGTGTATGCTTGAGGGTTTTCAAGGCCTCCTGGCACTCTGCTGTCCGTGAGAAGGACTGGTCCTTCCGTAGCAGGCGGCTTAGGGGAGTGACAACGCTAAAGAAGCCCCATACAATCCTCCAGTAGTACGAGGCCAGGCCCAGGATGCTCTTCAGCTGCTGCTGGTTGGTGGGGATAGGCCAGTCTTCGACAGCCCACAATTTGTCCTCCATAATGCTGATTCCCTCCCCCCCCACTTGGTGCCCCAGGAAGGACACCTCTCTCTTAATGAAGTTGTACTTCCCAGGATTGAGCTTCAGGCCTGCGGCAGCCAACCTCTCCAACACAAGCCGTAGAGCCCCCAGGGCAGACTGGAAAGAGCTGCCATGGGCCAGGATGTCGTCGAGGAAGAACAGCACCTTATCCATCAACCGCTCAAAAGTAGCTGGAGCTTTGCACAGACCGAAGCACAGGACGTTGAACCACCAGTTCCCAGTCTTGGATCTGGGTAGAGGGGAACCTGGCAGTAGCCACTGCGGAGGTCAAGTGAGGAGAACCAGGAGCACCCCCTAACCAGAATGAATCCTTCCTGGTTACAGCATTTAGCAGAATGTTGTCCGCACAGAACCTCAGCTTGTCCCCCTTCTTAGGAACCATGACTACTGCTGCCTCCTACTGGCATGCCAGCGGGATTTGGTGGGGACGCATCTTGATGGTGTCGATCTCGTGCTGCACCAGATGAGTATGACCCACCTCCTCTTCACTCAGAGCAAAGCTGTCTCTGAACTCCAACAGCAACAGCAACTACCACAGCTGTTCCAGCTGCTCAGGGTCAAGACCATCACAGTTCTTCCCCCATATCTCTCTCACTTTGGACAGTGTCCTCTCCTCTCCCTTCTGGGGTTGCTGGGGTAGCTCCAGGCTCACAGAGGGAAGTGTCATGGAGGTAGCTGGAGAATGTAACACACAGCTGTCACACACAGATGTTGGGGCCGCCATGGGTCTCTGCTGCCTTGACAGCCTGAGTAAGGGGGTCGCTGGGCTGCTTGAATGTGACATTAGGGTAGGCCATGGTGACTGCAGGCCCTCGCTGGAAGCTCAGTGTGCCCCCGTCTAGGACTAGCTGGCAGACTGTGCTCCTAAGAAAGTCCAACCCCAGGATACAAGAGTCCTGCACAGCCAACCATACAGGAAGACACATACCGTAGTCCTGCCCCCTACTGTAAAAGTAATCATCCCCTTCCCTTTCATGGATGCCACCTCACCTGTGACTGTGCAAATCTAAACAGTAAGGATTAGTAAGGATAGTAAGGATTCTGACCAGAGTGACGGAACTGACACACCTCAGTCTTCTGACATACCTCAGGCTCCTGAGCGACCTCAGTCTCCTGGCAGTCCTCAGTCTCCTGCGTCAGACCTACCTCCGTCTACCTCCAGATTTTAGATTACAGAGACGTCTCACTCCAGACAGACCTCAGTCTACTTCCAACCCATATCTACCCCTGTCTACCTCAAGACATCACATCCAGGACAGAAGCCAGGCTCTGGACCTACTGAGTACTTCCAGACATCAGACTCAGGACAGACGTCAGACTTCGCACCCATCTCCATCTACCTCCATACATTAGATTCTGGTCAGTCCTCTTCTCAAGACTTACTACAGTCATCTGATGATGATGTGATGTTTTCCAGTTATGACACCAATATGTAATTTGACGATCTTTGTGACACATTAATATACTCACCATTACATGATGATTGTATAACGATTGAAGCAGCAGTGGTGGCAATACTGGAAAAAGGTCCACCTCAGTCAGATCCAACCTTCAATGTACCAGGCGCATTCTGTCAAAACCAAGCTGATCTTGAAGTAACTGAGGGAACACCGCCAGTGATGGAAGGTCCATCCTAGTCATTTGACTCTCAGGATCCAACCAGCAACGAAACAAGTATGTTTTTTGAAAACCCAACAAATATAGTTGAAAGCAAACCATTGTAATTCACAGAGTTAATTGCGTGACCGATATGATTCAAGCCTTCTCAGACAAGAACATACTACATGCCAACATAGCATTCAAACGCCTGGTTGAAAATGGTGAGGATGAAGCTGTGGTCGGAAATGGAGTGTTCAAGGACTGTCTCACTGATTTTTGGGACATTTTTTATGCAACAAAAACTTATGAAACAATGTACAAGATACCCACTCTCCATCACACCTACCAGAAAGAGAGTGGGAGGCTGTCGCACGGATTGGGGACACTGGATAGCAGCGCATTGGGTATTTGCCAATCCAGCTGGCATCTCCTTTTCTGACAGAGGCACTATCCCTTCCTTAATATCCCTTCCTTAAAAAAAAGCTGTCGGATGGAGGTGTTTTTCAATTACATCAGGTGTTTTTCAATTACATCAGCCCTACAGAAAAGGACGTGTTAACCGAAGCACTCACTGACTTGGTGAGCAGACATGGATGAGATCCTCAGTCCTCAGCGGCCACAACTGCTCTGTGCTCCCAAATAAAATAACCTCCCAAATATACTGGAATAAATTGCACATAAGGAGAGGGTGTAACAAACAGCATTCATAATAAAGTGCTGGCATCCCATTCTGAGATCTATTGGGGAATCCATGAGTGCAGACAGGCTGGAAAAGAATATTGAAGATCTCCAACTAAAGGCAAGAAGTGTGGCAAAATTCATCAAGTTCCCACAATCAATGTGACCATCTAAAACTGTTTACATTTGACATTTTAGTCATTTAGCAGACGCTCTTATCCAGAGCAGTAGTAAGTGCATTCATTTTCATACTTTTTTCATACTGTTTTCAAACCATCACATCCAATCACCTCCTGTGATTCATTGAGGAGAGAGACCAGATGGAGCTTGGTCCCTTCCTCAGATATTGCAAAGGTTCCAATTTATTTATATCCATGATTATCAAGGTATCGTTCACAGAATGACTGAATTTGCAAGACAGTCAGTTGTTCACACTTGTACTTATCGCCTAGAGTTGGCATGTGACTACAGCACTTATGCAGAATTTAGGGCAGAGTTTTGCTCTATGCTGAACAGTGGAGTGTGGGTAATGGACATGTTATAGATGTATCTGTACTCAGGTAACAATTCCTGGGTCTAACTTTCTTAGAAAGTTGTGGTTTACTGTTCCCCCTAAAGAAACAATGTCCCTTTTGGGCTTAATAGCAGCAAAAACAAACAAGAAGTAGTTTTGTAAAATGAAACACATACTCCAACATTTCATGTAGTGTCACGGCTTCAATAAGTAGTGAGTGCAGGAGTCAGGCGCAGAGAGCAGGGTAGTTCAAAAGATGTGGATCTTTAATATTCCAACAAAACCAGAGAGACGGTCACGCCACACACACAAGGGCGCGTAAAGTCCCAGTCCAACCAAACAGGACGAAACTGATCGGAAAAATAAACCACAAGAATAATCAAACACCATCAACAGAAAAACAAGCCCGCACAAAAGCCGGCGGGCCTACTGGGTTTAAATCAAATCAAATCAAATTTATTTATATAGCCCTTCGTACATCAGCTGATATCTCAAAGTGCTGTACAGAAACCCAGCATAAAACCCCAAACAGCAAGCAATGCAGGTGTAGCAGCACGGTGGCTAGGAAAAACTCCCTAGAAAGGCCAAAACCTAGGAAGAAACCTAGAGAGGAACCAGGCTATGTGGGGTGGCCAGTCCTCTTCTGGCTGTGCCGGGTGGAGATTGTAACAGAACATGGCCAAGATGTTCAAATGTTTATAAATGACCAGCATGGTCAAATAATAATAATCACAGGCAGAATAGTTGAAACTGGAGCAGCAGCACAGCCAGGTGGACTGGGGACAGCAAGGAGTCATCATGTCAGGTAGTCCTGAGGCATGGTCCTAGGGCTCAGGTCCTCCGAGAGAGAGAAAGAAAGAGAGAAAGAGAGAATTAGAGAGAGCATACTTGAATTCACACAGGACACCGGATAGGACAGGAGAAGTACTCCAGATATAACAAACTGACCCTAGCCCCCCGACACATAAACTACTGCAGCATAAATACTGGAGGCTGAGACAGGAGGGGTCAGGAGACACTGTGGCTCCATCCGAGGACACCCCCGGACAGGGCCAAACAGGAAGGATATAACCCCACCCACTTTGCCAAAGCACAGCCCCCACACCACTAGAGGGATATCTTCAACCACCAACTTACCATCCTGAGACAAGGCCGAGTATAGCCCACAAAGTTCTCCGCCACGGCACAACCCAAGGGGGGGGCGCCAACCCAGAATAGCCCACAACCAAACCTAAACACGAAACAGGTGCAACAAATCAGACACAACTAAATGAAACAGAAAAGGGAATCGGTGGCATCTAGTCGGCCGGCGACGACGACCGCCGAGTGCCGCCCGAACAGGAAGAGGCACCATCTTCGGCGGGATTCGTGACATGTAGACCACAGACTGTTTGTTATTTCCGCCACAAATGGTGGGCAAAATGTTGTGGTGCTGAAAGACAGCTCCGCCCTTAATCCAGGTATCCTAAAAACATCTAAATGACTAGAAATATACTGTAACACGTGCAGTATGTTTGGAATTTGTAATTCCTCGGCTTGCCATTGTTTGTATTTTATTGCTGGAGGCCTTAGCCTGTACACTACAGTACCACATGGCTACTTACAGCAGATGTGCTCCAATCAACGGTCTTAGATATTTGTAGAGTCTTACCGCTCTGGTGCACTATGCCACTGCTCTAGATAATTTTCCTCCATCACTAGCATACAAAAGTCAAATACAGTAGATCACGTACAAAAGGAATGTCAGATATTCAAAGGCAGACATCCTCTTGGAAAATCACTTAGAGCCTGTCAGGATCCACTGGATGCAAAGAGTCCAGTGCACGATACCATTCTAGTAAGTTATACACAAGGAAGGTTTTCCATGGTTGAAATCCTGTCCATTGCTACCAGGTCTAATAGAATGGTTGTTCCACATGTTCATAACCGTGTCCAGTTCATCCTATGGCATAAACAATAATTTAATCATAATGATTGCAGAAATAAACAAGAATAGCCTAGAATAGGTCAGGGACACTAAATTACAATCAAATAGCCTACCCTGCTCTACATGCCCATTACTGTTTTAAGATTTGATTGAATCTAAGTGTACCTGAATTGGTAGAAGGGTACATAATTTAACGAGACCCTTGTCAATGTCATCGCCAGTGAAACCCCCGTGGACTAACATTCGTGAAACACGTCCCTCTAGTAGTCAGCATTCTGTCTTCCATAGATCCCCCACCAACTTTCAATCTGTTGATTTGCTATACTTGTTCCTTGCAACACACATGGTCTATGCACTCCATGTTGTCTTCGTGGAGAAATTGCTGTAGTTTGTTCACATTGACATTTTCATTCCCCAAATCAGACCTTACTATGTGTGTGCAACTGCCTCTTTCACTAACTGCATGGAAGAAGGACACAGCAATAACTCTTGGGTTATTGTTTGTGAAGTTTGCCTGCATACAAATTACTGTATGTGACATGAAAACCCGTCGATACAGCCGTTAATACTAATTCCAGGCTTAAATATATCGTACGAGTCCAAATGCCATACTGTGGCTTGTGAAAGTATTCACCCCCTTGGCATTTTGCCTATTGTGTTGCCATACAACCTGGAATGAAAATATATTTTGGGGGGGTTTGTTTAATTTGATTTACACAACAGGCCTACCACTTTGAAGATGCTAAATATTTTTTATTGAGAAACCAACAAGAAATAAGACAAAAAAACTTATATAACTATTCACCCCCAAAGTCAATACTTTGTAGAGCCACCTTTCGCAGCAATTACAGCTGCAAGTCTCTTGAGGTATGTCTCTATAAGCATCTAGCACATCTAGCCACATGTTTTTGGCCCATTCTTCAAGGCAAAACTGCTCCGGCTCCTTCAAGTTGGATGGGTTTTGCTAGTGTACAGCAATCTTTAAGTCATACCACAGATTCTCAATTGGATTGAGGTTTGGGCCTAGACTAGGTCATTCCATAACATTTAAATGTTTCCCCTTAAACCACTCGAGTGTTGCTTTAGCGGTATGCTTAGGGTCATTGTCCTGCTGGAAGGTGAACCTCCGTCCCAGTCTCAAAGCTCTGGAAGACTGAAACAGGTTTCCCTCAAGAATTTCCCTGTATTTAGCACCATCCTTAAATTCTGACCAGTTTCCCAGTCCCTGCCAATGAAAAACATCTCCACAGCACGATGCTGACACCACCAAGCTTCATTGTGGGGATGGTGTTCTCGAAGTGATGAGAGATGTTGGGTTTGCTCCAGATATAACGTTTTACGTCATGGCCAAAACGCTACATTTTTGTCTCATCTGACCAGATAACCTTCTTCCATATGTTTGGGGAGTCTGTCACATGCTTTTGAGGAACAACAAACGTGTTTGCTTATTTTTTCTTTAAGCAATGGCTTTTTTTCTGGCCACTCTTCCGTAAAGCCAAACTCTGTGGAGTGTATGGCTTAAAGTCGTCCAATGGACAGATACTCGAATCTCCGCTGTGTAGCTTTGCAGCTCCTTCAGGGTTATCTTTGGTCTCTTTGATGCCTCTCTGATTAATGCCCTCCTTGCCTGGTCCGTGAGTTTTGGTGGGCAGCCGTCTCATGACCGGTTTGCCATATTTTTTCTATTTTTTTATAATGGATTTAACCTCTCTGATCTACCCATCCCGGATCCGGTATCGTGAATACAGACTCAAGCTCATTACCATTACGCAACGTTAACTATTCATGAAAATCGCAAATGAAATGAAATAAATATGCTAGCTCTCAAGCTTAGCCTTTTGTTAACAACACTGTCATCTCAGATTTTCAAAATATGCTTCTCAACCATAGGAAAACAATCATTTGTGTAACAGTAGCTAGCTAGCGTAGCATTTAGCGTTAGCATTATCGTTAGCATTTAGCAGGCAACACTTTCACAAAAACCAGAAAAGCATTCAAATAATCATTTACCTTTGAAGAACTTCAGATGTTTTCAATGAGGAGACTCTGTTAGATAGCAAATGTTCAGTTTTTCCTGAAAGATTATTTGTTTAGAAGAAATCGCTCCGTTTGGTGCGTCACGTTTGGTGCGTCACGTTTGGTGCGTCACGTTTGGCTACCAAAAAAACCTGTATCCAGGAGTGTATTTATCCCGGCAAGCTCATTAGCATAACGCAACGTTAACTATTCATGAAAATCGCAAATGAAATGAAATAAATATGCTAGCTCTCAAGCTTAGCCTTTTGTTAACAACACTGTCATCTCAGATTTTCAAAATATGCTTCTCAACCATAGGAACACAATCGTTTGTGTAACAGTAGCTAGCTAGCGTAGCATTTAGCGTTAGCATTATCGTTAGCATTTAGCAGGCAACACTTTCACAAAAACCAGAAAAGCATTCAAATAATCATTTACCTTTGAAGAACTTCAGATGTTTTCAATGAGGAGACTCTGTTAGATAGCAAATGTTCAGTTTTTCCTGAAAGATTATTTGTTTAGGAGAAATCGCTCCGTTTGGTGCGTCACGTTTGGCTACCAAAAAAACCCGAAAATCCAGACATCAATTACGCCGAACTTTTTTCCAAATTAACTCCATAATATCGACTGAAACATGGCAAACGTTGTTTAGAACCAATCCTCAAGGTGTTTTTCACATATCTCTTCGATGATATATCCTTCGTGGAAGTGTGCGTTCCGTTCTGAATCCCAGGACAAATTGACCGCAACTGGAGATTACGCACGAATTTAGACAAAGGCCACCGGGCGGACCCCTGGAAAATGTAGTCTCTTATGGCCAATCTTCCAATGATATGCCTACAAATACGTCACAATGCTGCAGACATCTTGAAGAAACCACAGAAAGCACATGGTCGTTCCTGCTGCATTCACAGCCATATAAGGAGACATTTGAAAACAGAGCTTCAGAGATTCTGCTCATTTCCTGTTTGACGTTTCATCTTGGTTTCGCCTGTAGAATGAGTTCTGTGGCACTCACAGATAAAATCTTTGCAGTTTTGAAAACGTTAGACTGTGTTCTTTCCAAAGCTGTCAATTCTATGCATAGTCGAGCATCTTTTCGTGACAAAATATTGCGCTTAAAACGGGCACGTTTTTTTTAATCCAATAATGAAATAGCGCCCCTATAGGCTTAACAGGTTAATGGTGCTCCATGGGACGTTCAAAGTTTCTGATATTTTTTTATAACCCAACCATGATCTGTACTTCTCCACAACTTTGTCCCTGACGTTTTTGGAGAGCTTTTTGGTCTTCATGGTGCCGCTTGCTTGATGGTGCCCCTTGCTTAGTGATGTTGCAGACTCTGTGGCCTTTCAGAACAGGTGTATACAGTATATACTGAGATCATGTGACAGATCATGTGACACTTAGATTTCACACAGTTGGACTTTATTTAACTAATTATGTGACTTCTGAAGGTAATTGGTTGCACCAGATCTTATTTAGGTGCTTCATAGCAAAGGGGGTGAATACATATGTACGCACCACTTTTCCGTTTTTTATTTTTTATAATTTTTTAAATAAACTTATTTTTTTCATTTCACTTCACCAATTTGGACTATTTTGTGTATGTCCATTACATAAAATCCAAATAAAAATCATTTTAGATTACATGTTGTAATTCAACAAAATAGGAAAAATGCCAAGGGGGATGAATACTTTTGCAAAGCACTGTAAGTAATTAGGCCCCGGGACACTATAGTGATGTCTCCTTGTCCTTTGATGCACTCCCTCTGGATGGAGATATGATTGTACTTCTCACACTATGGCTCTGGTAAGCTGTAACCCGGCCAATCCTTATCTACAATGCACAAAAAATAAATGGATGCGCTGATACACCATGGGCTCTGCTGCCTCAGCCATACTGTCAATCTGTCATCAATATTGTCCACTCCTGTTTACAGAGTTTATCTCGTGATCTCAACAAAACAACTTTTGTTATGTGGTGATCACAAGAAAATGATCTTGTCATCTCATTAAAACCAGGGAATAATTGTTTATTTCATATATCCTTTCTAGATTTCTGTACTAATCAACTGTATGGCAAGAACATAATCATTTAGATGTGATTACATTGGTAAAATCACTGCTCTATTAAAATATATGAATCTTACGTTATTTCTCCAATGCCGAACCTGTGTGTCTTGTTTGCAGTGAAACTGTCGCTGTTTGCAAAGAATTCAATCGGAGATTCAATCGTTTCTATTTACACTTTTATCCAACTGTTGGTACTTGCTTCTGTTTACAGTTCCTTCGAAAAGTATTCAGACCCCTTGCCTTATTCCACATTTTGTTAGGTTACAGCCTTATTCTAAAATGTATTAAAAAAAATCTAAATCAATCCATCTACACATAATACCCAATAATGACAATGAAGATAATGACAAAACAGTATTCAGACCCTTTTCTCAGTACTTTGTTGAAGCACCTTTGGTAACAACTACAACCTCCAGTCTTCTTGGGGATGATGCTACAAGCTTGTTACACCAGTATTTGGGGAGTTTCTCCCATTATTCCCTGCAGATCCTCTCAAGCTGTCAGGTTGGATGGGAAGCATTGCTGCACAGATATTTTCAGGTCACTCTAATGATGTTAGATCGGTCTTAAGTCTGGATTCTGACTGGGCCACTCAAGGACATTCAGAGACTTGTCCCAAAGCCACTCCTGCATTGTCTTGGCTGTGTGCTTAATGTCATTGTCCTGTTGGAAGGTGAACATTCGCCCCAGTCTGAGGTCCTGAGGGCTCTGGAGCAGGTTTTCATCAAGGATCTCTCTGTACTTTGCTCCGTTGATCTTTGCCTTGATCCTGACTAGTCTCCCAGTTCCTGCCGCTGAAAAACATCCCCACAGCATGATGCTGCCACCACCATGCTTCACCGTAGGGATGGTGCCAGGTTTCCTCCAGACATAAAGCTTGGCTTTCAGGCCAAAGAGTTCAATCTTGGTTTCATCAGACCAGAGAATCTTGTTTGTCATGGTCTGAGAGTCCTTTAGGGGCCTTTTGGCAAACTCCAAGCGGGCTGTCAAGTGCCTTTTACTGAGGAGTAGCTTCCGTCTGGTCACTCTACAAAAATGTCTGTTTGGTGAAGTGCAGCCGAGATGGTTGTCCTTCTGGAAGGTTCTCCCATCTCCACCGAGAAACTCTAGAGCTCTGTCAGAGTGATCATCGGGTTCTTGGTCACCTCCCTGACCAAGGCCCTTTTCCCCCGATTGTTCAGTTTGGATGGGTGGCCAGCTCTAGGAAGAGTCTTGGTGGTTCCAAACTTCTTCCATTTAAGAGTGATGGAGGTCACTGTGTTATTGGGGACTTTCAATGCTGCAGACATGTTTTGGTACTCTTCCCCAGACCTGTGCCTCAACACAATCCTATCTGGGAGCTCTACGGACAATTCCTTTGACCTCATGGCTTGGTTTTTGCTCTGTCATGCCCTGTTAACTGTGGGACCTTGTGCCTTTCCAAATCATGACCAAGCAATTGAATTTAACACAGGTGGCCTCCAATGAAGTTGTAATAACATTCCAAGGATCATCAATGAAACAGGATGTACCTGAGCTCAATTTCCAATCTCATAGCAAAGGGTCTGAATACTTGTGTAATTAAGGTTGATCTGTTTTTAATTTGTAATAAATTTGCACCAAAAAATAAATGATCTGTTTTCACTTTGTCATTATTGGGTATTGTGTGTAGATAGCTGAGGAGTCTTTATTTACTTAATCAATTTAAGAATAAGGCTGTAACTTAACAAAATGTGGAAAAAGTCAAGGGGTCTGAGTACTTTACGAAGGCACTGTCCTTTAACCACTGTAGTATGAGATTCTTGTTTCCTAATTTCCTAACGTTATGCCTTTACAATTTTCTGAGTCCCCGGGTGTGTAACTCAAATGTGTATTTGACTCTGGAATGGGAAGGTGTGAAACATATCAACGAGAGAAAGAATCCAATCAATGTTATCTTATAGCCTAAGTTCTCTTCATCATATGTGCTATCACTCCTCATGCCATGGTGCCAAGGAGAAAACAATACCAGCATTAAACTTTGATTGAATGAAACTATATCAATGAATTTGAATCATATAGAAAAGTGAAAACAACTGTGATTCCGATTCGGATATTTGTCCGGCAAGAGGAAATCTTAGCACTTCTCAGGCCTGAACAAAACATAGAAAACACAGCAGGAAAGAAAAAACAGGAACAGTCAGACAAATAACTGCCCATATTGGGATGAAACTCCCCCCAAAGCATGTGCGCAACATTTAATTGGCTGATTTCTCTGAGCTGATGGGAGATCAGAGCAGTGGTAGAGTGGGTTGTCTGGGCTGGAGATCATGTGGTGGGCTTTGCGCTGTATAGGGCGTTCGTTCAGTAGGTGAGGAGGATCCAATCCGTTTAGATGCAGTGAAAAAAAAATGAAACAGTAGGCCTCTCCAGTGACATTTTTTTTATTTAAATAGGCAAGTTAGTTAAGAACACATTTTTATTTACAACGACAGCCTAGGAACAATGGGTTAACTGCCTTGTTCAGACGAAGAACGACAGATTTTTACCTTGTCAGCTAGGGGATTTGTTCTAGCAACCTTTCAGATGCTGGCCCAACACTTTAACCACTAGGCTACATGCCACCTAAACAAATCTTCAAAACATACAGTGCGAAACTTGAAAGTAGTTGTGGTTCTCACAATCAAGCGAAATGATACAATGTAGGCCTATAACTTGTGCACCAGTGATCTGTGGAAAGGAAACAACGCGATATACCGTGTAACAACTTCACGCACAGATGTGAGATTTTTTTCCTGCTAGAGAAGCAATTGTCCTCTTAAATTGTAATTCAAAGTTGCACATGAAAATATTTACCATCATATGATGGTCTGGGGCTTCCAAAAATATATGCTATAAGACCTAAATGGGAAAATAATGGACCCATGAAATAACTATAAAATAGCTCACCACTACCATGAGCGGTATATATTTAAGGTATTAGTTGAATGGGGACAACAGCCTTTCTGAAAATACATTTAAATCATGTTTTAATTCATTTTTTCCCACCCTACTCAATGTATTCATTGTATTCCATTTCAAATTTGGCTCTCAGTGTGACTTTACTTCCGGGCTATTATGACGCATCTGGCAGTTCTTTCTCTGTATGTTACTAGCTAAATATATGGACCTGGTACTAAACAAGAGAGATGTTGCCATAAACAGAGCTTGTTGTCATAGAAACTAAACTGTCTCCAGGGCAGTTTCATTGTTTGGTGTAGATACAGTATGGCCCTTATTCTTTTCAGTCAATGTCAATCACATGGTTGTTTTGACTTTACCATGGGGACGGTGTTGAGAAAATCCATCCACCAGTACACCAGGCTCCCTGTGGATAAAGCACAGTAGGGTGGGCCTCATTCCAGCAGAGAACAAAAGACTACATAGAAAGTTTTTAAATCAGCTTTTTATTAAAGTTTTGACTTTATAATCGATACTGACAACATGTAATTTGAGGCTTGACAAATCTTGTTTTGTAGCTGAAGCATTCTCTTATTAATCGTGTTAAGAAGATGACAAAGATGTTATTTCATGGCAATCATGAAGGGCTCTGTGTGCGGCTTGTTCCGTGGAATGTCGTCGAAGACAACATAGATATTGTGCACAGATTATATGTCAGGGGAAAGAAACAAAAGGGATATTGGCTAGCAGAAACTGGATGGGAGGAGAAAGGGTATTTTAGAGGTTAATGTCCAATTAAATGAATCTCTCACCAAGCATTTGGGGATTTTATAACAGGCATTAAACTGATTTTATTGTACATTATTTCACATAATTTCATAGTGAGAGGTTATCTATTCACAAATAAGCAAGTTTAAAGCGGCAGGTAGTCTATAGTGGTTATAGTGTTGGGACAGTAATCGAAAGGTCGCTGGCTCGAATCGCCAAGCAACCTCTTATGCACGGATCCTGTTATAGGGATCAAAATCGACAACATCCGGTGAAACTGGAGCACTCCAAATTCAGATGACAAAATCATAATATTAAACATTCATGAACATACAAGTGTCCTACATAATTTAAAAGCTTAACTTCTTGTTTATCCAGCCGCTTTGTCAGATTTCAAAAAGGCGTCAAGGCGAAAGCATACCATGCGATTATCTGAGGACAGCGTCCCACACACAAAAGCATTAAAAACATTTTCCAAACCAGCACAGGCATCACAAAAGTCAGAAATAGCAATAAAATAAATCACTTACCTTAGAAGATCTTCCTCTGTTTGCAATCCCAAGAGTCCCGGCTACACATCAAATGGTCGTTTTGTTCTTTATATCCCAAAATTATCACTTTAGTTGCAGCGATGATTCAGTAATCAACCGGTTCCACTAGTTGAACATGCATACAAAGGAATCCCAAAAGTTACCAGTACACTTCATCCAAACAACGATTCTAATCAATCCTCAGGTACCCTAATATGTAAATAAACGATAAAACTTAAGATGGAGAATAGTGTGTTCATTACCGGAGATAAATAACGAAGTTCATCCACGCGCTCCACAAGACTACAGTCCAAATGAGAGCCACTTTGAAAAACTACAAATTCTATCTCATATTTCAAAAAACAAGCCTGAAGCCCTTTCTAAAGACTGTTGACATCTAGTGGAAGCCATAGGAACTGCAATCTGGGAGCCAGTCACCTCAAAACATGCAACCAATTATATGCATATCCTAGCTTCTGGGCCTGAGAAACAGGCAGTTTACTTTGGGCACGTCAGTCATCCGAATTCCCGAACACCCAAACAATATGCTTTGACTCTCTTGAAGCACTCATTTGACTATATACAGTTGAAGTCGGAAGTTTACATACACATTAGCCAAATACATTTGAACTCAGTTTTTCACAATTCCTGACATTTAATCCTAGTAAAAATTCCCTATCTTAGGTCAGTTAGGATCACTACGTTATTGCAAGAATGTGAATTGTCAGAATAACCGGAGAGAATGATTTATTTCAGATTTTATTTCTTTCACCACATTACCAGTGGGTCAGAAGTTTACATACTGAATTAGTATTTGGTCACATTGCCTTTAAATTGTTTAATTTTGGTTAAACGTTTCGGGTAGCCTTCCACAACCTTCCCACATAAGTTGGGTGAATTTTGGCCCATTCCTCCTGACAGAGCTGGTGTGACTGAGTCAGGTTTGTAGGCCTCCTTGCTCGACTACGCTTCTTCAGTTCTGCCCACACATTTTCTATAGGATTGAGGTGAGGAGTTTGTGATGGCCACTCCAATACCTTGACTTTATTGTCCTTAAGCCATTTTGCCACAACTTCGAAAGTATGCTTGGGGTCATTGTCCATTTGGAAGACCCATTTGCGACCAAGCTTAACTTCCAGACTGATGTCTTGAGATGTTGCCTCAATATATCCACATAATTTTCCCTCCTCATGATGATGTATATTTTGTGAAGTGCACCAGTACCTCCTGCAGCAAAGCACCCCCACAACATGATGCTGCCAGCCCTGTGCTTCACGGTTGGGATGGTGCTCTTCGGCATGCAATTCTCCCCCTTTTTCCTCCAAACATAACGATGGTCATTATTGCGAAGCAGTTCTATTTTTATTTCATCAGACCAGAGGACATTTCTCCAAAAAGCACAATCTTTGTCCCCATGTGCAGTTGCAAACCATAGTCTGGCTTTTTTATGGCGGTAGTGGAGCAGTGGCTTCTTCCTTGCTGAGCGGCCTTTCAGGTTATGTCGATATAGGACTTGTTTTACTGTGGATATTGATACTTTTGTACCTGTTTCCTCCAGCATCTTTGCTGTTAGTCCTTTGCTGTTGTATACTGTTGTTCTGGGATTGATTTGCACTTTCGCACCAAAGTATTTTCATCCCTAGGAGACAGAACACATCTCCATCATGAGCGGTATGACGGCTGCGTTGTCCCACGGTGTTTATACTTGCGTAATATTGTTTGTACAGATGAACATGGTACCTTCAGGCGTTTGGAAAGTGCTCCCAAGGATGAACCAGACTTGTGGAGGTCTACACATTTTTTCTGATGTCTTGGCTGATTTATTTTGATTTTCCCATGATGTCAAGCAAAGAGGCACTGAGTTTGAAGGTCGGCCTTGAAATACATCCACAGGTACATCTCCAATTGACTCAAATGATGTGAATTAGCCTATCAGAAGCTTCTAAAGCCATGACATCATTTTCTGGAATTTTCTAATCTGTTTAAAAGCACAGTCAACTTATTATATATAAACTTCTGACCCACTGGAATTGTGATACAGTGAATTATATGTGAAATAATCTGTCCGTAAACAATTGTTGGAAAAATTACTTGTGTCATGCACACAGTAGATGTCCTAACTGACTTGCCAAAACTATAGTATGTTAACAAGAACTTTGTGGAGTTGTTGAAAAATGAATTTTAATAACTCCAACCTAAGTGTATGTAAACTTAGAAATGTCCTTGTTTTTGAAAGAATGCTGATTTTTTTGTCCATTAAAATTGATCACAAATACAGTGTAGACATTGTTAATATTGTAAATGACTATTGTAGCTGATTTTTTTAAATGGAATATCTACATAGGCGTACAGAGACCCGTTATTAGCAACCATCATTCCTATGTTCCAATGGCACGTTGTGTTAGCCAATCCAAGTTTATAATTTTAAAAGGCTAATTGATCATTTGGAAACCCTTTTGCAATTATGTTAGCACAGCTGAAAACTGTTGCCCTGATTAAAGAAACAATAAAACTGGCCTTCTTTAGTCTAGTTGAGTATCTGGAGCATCAGCATTTGTGGGTCGATTACAGGTTCAAAATGACCAGAAACAAAGAGCTTTCTTCTGAAACTCGTCAGTCTATTCTTCATTAAATAGTACCCACAAAACACCAGTCTCAGTGAAGAGGTGACTCTGGGATGCTGGCCTTCCAGGTAGAGTTGCAAAGAAAAGCCATGTCTCAGACTGGCCAATAAAAAGAAAATATTATAATTGGCAAAAGAACACAGACACTGGACAGAGGAACTCTGCCTAGAAGGCCAGCATCCCGGATTCACCTCTTCACTGTTGACATTGAGACTGGTGTTTTGCGGGTACAATTTGATGAAGCTGCCAGTGGAGGACTTGTGAGGTGTCTGTTTCTCAAACTAGACACTCTAATGTACTTGTCCTCTTGCTCTGTAGGGCCTCCCACTCCTCTTTCTATTCTGGTTAGAGCCAGTTTGCGCTGTTCTGTGAAGGGAGTTGTACACAGCATTGTACAAGATCTTCAGTTTCTTGGCAATTTCCCACATGGAATAGCCTTAATTTCTCAGAACAAGAATAGACTGACGAGTCTGGGCATTCTCCAGGCATGGTTGGATCAGAGTGGTGTAGATGTCGACAAGATCATCAGCGGGAAGGCCGTTTCTTTCCATCACAGTCAGGAAATGGAGATAATAACGTGAAGCCTCTTTCACTGTCTGGTCAGTATGTTGTTCCCCAATAAGTTGGTTGTCCTATTGGAAGCCTTGTTATTATGTGCTTTTCCAACTGGAACAGCCTGTCCACCTATTATTAGTGGAGCTGTTTGGGGAGGATTTTGGGAGAAGCAGATTCTTAGTTTGACAGACTTCTTTCCATTAAGAAGCATGTGGTTCTCTATCGTCCAATCCTCCAGTTGCTTTTCCTCCTCTTCCGTTGAGGTGTCATTTTCAATGTTGACTAGCCTTAAATCACAGGACAGCCCAATGTCATCGGCGTAGCAGGTGTCCAGTGTATCCTCAAATATGACTCTCTGAGTGGACATGTGAAGCAGGAAGAGGTAAGACGAGACGACCCCACCCTGTGGGACCCCAGATGTTACATCTGTCCATGAGCTGGCCAGACCCAGACTGGCCAGATGCAGGAGGATGCATGGTTACCAAGATCAAAAGCGTTTGACATGTCCACCAGCAGAACCCAGACCATTATCGGCTGCTTTGAGTCTGTCTCCATAAGCCAGGTGTGTCCGGCTCTGATCAGCGCATTTGTTGTGCTGTGTTCAGGCAAGTATGCATACTGGTTTTTGCATTCTTCAAGGGCAAATGGTATGAGCTTCTTGGCAACGAGAATTTCCTGGAATTCACCCAGACAAAATGTCAGAGAGATTGGTCTCCAATCACTTTCTATCCAGGGCTGGGGACCTTAGGAATGGGTCAGATGTTGACAGTCTTCCACACTGTAGAAATGGAGCCCTATTGTAAGTGAGTGAGTGACCACTGATGATAGATCCTCAGAAAATTCCTTCAGTAACTAGGGGGATACCATCTGGACCCCTTGCTTTCTTTAGACGGAGTCTTGAAAGACCTTGATTCATTTGTCCAATGTTGCGTAGTTCTCCTTCCCCAACAGGCCTCGGAAGAGGAAAAACAGTGAGGGTTGTATTTCCTAGTCATGCTTCAGCAAAGAACTTGTTCAAGACCTCAGTAACGTCGTCATTTTCCACACAGTCAATCTGTATCGTCTCTCCAGATGATTTTGACCTACAAAGCACTTTATGTCCCGCACCTTTTGGGGGTTCTTATTTTTGAGGGCTTGAATTTCATTTGTGTAGTAGTTTTTATTTTCTTTGCCCCTCGGATGAGCTTTTGAACAGGGTTTCTCGTTTTTTTTTTCAATTTCTCCATTTTCCCTTTTCTGTCAAATATTTGTTGCATTTTCTTGGTGGCCGTTTTTAGTTGTTCCGTCATCCATGGCTGATGTTTTTTTCTTTTGTAAGGGCATACAATATTGTCAGTCCCACAGGAAACCCCGCACACATTCATATACACTACATACGCACATATGCACACACTTTTGCACTCATCATTTGCTGCTGCTACTCTGTTCTTTATTTTACTCTTATTACTATCTATCCTGATGCCTAGTCACTTTACTCTGCCTTCATGTACATATCTACCTCAAATATCTCGTACCTCTGCACTCGTACTCCCTGTATATAGCTCCACATTGATCTGGTACTGGTACTCCCTGTACGGGGCGGCAGGGTAGCTTAGTGGTTAGAGCGTTGGACTAGTAACCGGAAGGTTGCAAGTTCAAACCCCCGAGCTGACAAGGTACAGATCTGTTGTTCTGCCCCTGAACAGGCAGTTAACCCACTGTTCCTAGGCCATCATTGAAAATAAGAATTTGTTCTTAACTGACTTGCCTAGTTAAATAAATAAAAAAATATAGCTCCATTCTTGTGTATTTTATTTTATTCCTCTTGTTTTATTTTTTAAACTCTGCATTGTTAGGAAGGGCTCGTAAGCAAGCATTTCACGATAAAGTCTACACCAGTTGTATTCGGCACATGTGACAAATACATTGTATTTGATCCTTCTGTCTTTCCTCTGATACTGTGGAATATATTATGATAATTCACATTCTCTGTGGTACCACAATTTCCCTGACACATGTAAAGCTGAGGAAAATGGAAGAGATGTGAAATTACCTAAGACATCCCTCAATAAATTGTGGTTTCATATTGATATTCAGATTTGACTTTGGTTACATACCGTATTACATTGTTGAGCAGCAGATAAATATTATGTACTGTAGTAACCATATTCAATTGGTGTGGCTCATTTAAGTTCTCTTTAAATCTATGGACTGTAAGTCCATGTCACAGCATCGGAGAAGCTACAACACTCAGTAACATCAAATAAAACACCTAAATAACAACTACTGTATTGGCCGAGTACCATCTCACAACGCCGTTGGGCTGAATTCAGAAACCTAAAAGAGTTAGTATGTGTGCATATATTTTAGCAACAAGAAATAATAATCACATGCCATAGAGTGGTGTTTTGCGGGTACAAATAAGTCATACATATTTGAGAGGATTGACAACAACAGACATCCAGTCATTCAAACAGCAATGGTGATTTTTAAGGCCATGGACTCTATTGAAAGCCGCAGCACAATTGAGGCTAGGGCTGGCTTTGATTCCTTTAAGCAGCTAGGTCATTCCACAGCAGAGAAGGGGGAGATGAACACACCGGCAGAAGAGATCGGCGGAGGTGGAGGGAGGGAGAGGGAAAACGCTGAGGGACACATACATTTCTAGATGAGGAGGTGAGATGGAAAGTTGAGGCCGGATGTAGTGTTTTAATACCGTTCTCCCTAGTTGGCTCTTTGCGAAGCCTGTAGACAGCTCACGCTGTGAGAGCACTCACGCTGTGACTGTTGTTCTAAATTGCCCTCCTACCTTGTCTCTGAGCTACTCAGGTTGCTATGGTATACATATAGTCAAGCTGCATATAGGTGTTGGTTCAACATTAGCTAGCTTGCAGAATCGGTGGCCAGTCTATAGGCATTAGAATGAGATAGCATAGGGCAAGAGTCCCATTGAACTTATGATTAGCTAGGAGGGTTTCAAAAGGCTCCAATCTCTATGCCACGGTGAGATTGTGCTCACAGTGTCACTAGCCATCTCTACAAAGGGCAAATGAAGAGATAGAGTAAGAGAAAAACTCAAAGGGAACACATCAAGCCTCCATTGTGTGACTTGTTTTTTCTCCCCTTTTCATTCCCTGGGGTTATTTGGAATAAAAGGCTGATATCTTTGATGTGGTAGGGAGAGATGCAGGAGGGTGGTGAACTGGACACATTAACGAAGAGAAGGGACCCAGGGGTCCAGACACTCAGGTTTAAATTCCATTTATAGCAGGATAGACTGTGTAACTGCGTCCCAAATTATACCCAATTCCCTCAGTAGTGCACTACTTTTGACCAGAGCCTTATGGAGAAGCCCTAAATAGGGAATATGGTGCCATTAAATTGCACATTTTGGGATGCAGCCAGTGTATGAGAAGACGATGTGAGTAAGCTCTGGCCAGGCGAAGTAGTAGAGGAGTCATTGGAGCTTGCAGTCTCATCCTCGGTAAAAGCTCAAAGCTATGGTGATGTAGAAGCCGACTCCACCGCAATGACTATGCTTTGACACACACACACACACACACACACACACACACACACACACACACACACACACACACACACACACACACACACACACACACACACACAGAGGCACCAATACGCACGCACAGACACACACACTGGCGCTTATACGCATGCACACACACGCACACACACGCTCCAGTGAACCCTCATTAACTTCACTGAACCATACCTAATGATTTAAAAAGCACATTCGTACATAACAGGTGATTTTGCAGAGGTGCTGCAATTTACTGAAACAGGTGATTTTGCAGAGGTGCTGCAATTTACTGAAACCTCGACTCTGTGATTTGTCACTGTACTTTGAGTTCTATTATTTCAGAGATGCGTGTTTCGTAATCATAGATGAATGGCTATAGTATTTGTTTCAAATGCCCTTTAATCATCTTTAAATATCGTGGACAGTAAGTGTCATAACCACAGGAGGATGACGGCACCTTAATAGAGGAGGTCGGGCTTGTGGTAATGGCTGGAGTGGAATCAGCGGAATGGTATCAAATACATCAAACACATGGTTCTCCGCTCAGCAGCCTCTACTGGTCATAACATAAAATGCATGACACGTCATTCATATTAGATTATATGTAATTTGTTGTCAAAGTCTATGCACTTGGCATGCCAATTTCAATATACAGGGTATTTTTATTGCAATGACAAACAAGGTGACCCTAACTCTTCTTCAATAACACTGACTATATCTTTCAGAAAAGTGTCAGAATGAATAGAATGGGATTCACATGGTAATGTACTTCAATATGATATAATATGATATGATGTAACATGAGGCAATCTCTCTTCTTTAACTTCAATGCAGGTGCGTCTGGTGGTGGAGTTGTTGTGGCCTCTCTTCCTGTTCTTAATCCTCGTCAGGGTGAGATCAACCAATCAACCCATTTATCAGGGCGGATGTAAGTAGAACAGTCCCACTCTAAGCAAATGACAACTTAGAAAGGCTTTATAAAGCATGTGAACTCTCACTGTCAACTGCGTTTATTTTCAGAAGACTTGTAAATATTTGTATGAACACAACAAGATTCAACAACTGAGACAAAAACTGAACAAGCTCCACAGACATGTGACTAACAGAAATGGAATAATGTGTCCCTGAACAAAGGGGGGTAAACATCAACAGTTAGAGTCAGTATCTGGTGTGGCCAACAGCTGCATTAAGTACTGCAGTGCATCTCCTCCTCACGGACTGCACCAGACTTGCCAGTTCTTGCTGTGAGATGTTACCCCACTATTCCACCAAGGCACCTGCAAGTTCCTAAACATTTCTGGGGGGAATGGCCATAGCCCTTACCCTCCGATCCAACAGATCCCAGACGTCCTCAATGGGATTGAGATCCGGGCACTTCGCTGGCCATGGCAGAACACTGACATTCCTGTCTTGCAAGAAATCACGCACAGAACAAGCAGTATGGCTGGTGGCATTGTCATGCTGGAGCATCATGTCAGGATGAGCCTGCAGGAAGGGTACCGCATGAGGGAGGAGGATGTCTTCCCCTTGATGCCATCCTGTACCTGTCCCGCAGGTGTGATGTTCGGATGTACCGATCCTGTGCAGGTGTTGTTACATGTGGTCTGCCACTACGAGGACGATCAGTTGTCCGTCCTGTCTCCCTGTAGTGCTGTCTTAGGCGTTTCACAGTACGGACATTGCAATTTATTTCACTGGCCACATCTGCAGTCCTCATGCCTCCTTGCAGCATGCCTAAGGCACGTGAGCAGGGATGAGCAGGGACCCTGGGCATCTTTCTATTGGTGTTTTTCAGAGTCAGTAGAAAGGCTGCTTTAGTGTCCTAAGTTTTCATAACTGTGACCTTAATTGCCTACCGTATGTAAGCTGTTAGTGTCTTAAAGACCGTTCCACAGGTGCATGTTCATTAATTGTTTATAGTTCATTGAACAAGCATGGGAAACAGTGTTTAAACCCTTTACAATGAAGATCTGCAAAGTTATTTGGATTTTTACGAATTATCTTTGAAAGACAGGGTCCTGAAAAAGGGACGTTTCTTTTTTTGCTGAGTTTATAAAGTATTTCCAAAATATATAGATGCTTCGAAAATTGTCTATAAACTCACAAATCTTTATACTCGAAAGCCCCCAAACTCAACAGGCGTACCGTGGGCCGGATCTGGACCCAGAACGTGGTCAATATAGACCGAGGGTCCCGATTTTGTAACGTTCTGACCATAGTTCTGTTATTTTATTATTTGTTTTAGTATGGTCAGGGTGTGAGTTGAGGTGGGCAGTCTGTTTGTCTTTCTATGTTGGTTTTTGTGTTCAGCCTAGTATGGTTCTCAATCAGAGGCAGGTGTCGTTAGTTGTCTCTGATTGAGAATCATACTTACAGTGGGGCAAAAAAAGTATTTAGTAAGCCACCAATTGTGCAAGTTCTCGCACTTAAAAAGATGAGAGAGGCCTGTAATTTTCATCATAGGTACACTTCAACTATGACAGACAACATGAGGGAAAAAAAATCGGGAAAATCACATTGTAGGTTTTTTGCCCCATTGTAGGTAGCCTGGGTTTCACTTTTTGTTTGTGGGTGTTTGTTTCCGTGTGAGTGTTTGTCGCCACACGGTACTATTTCGGTTTTCGTCTTCATCACATCGTTTATTGTTTTGTATTTCAGTGTTCAGTTAATTTTTAATAAATCGTCATGAACACTTACCACGCTGCGTCTTGGTCCGATCCTTACCCCTCTTCAGACGAAGAGGAAATCTGCCGTTACAGATTTAATTCAACCCCTGCCATCATCTGAACACACATAAGACATGGCAAAATGTGTAGAATTTCAGGAAATTAGCATTAAAACTGCTAAATATTCTCTCTGCCAACAAGAAGGGTGTGGACTGTTTGGGGTCACATGGGTTGTGAGGTGGAGGTTTGTTAATACGCTGATAAATTATGATATCCATTCGAACCGTTGCTACCTAGGACATTTGTGTGACTGTACCTTCTCAAATAGTACACCTGCTATAAAGGGTGCATAAAGGGTGACATACTAGCTCCATTTGTATGCCAAAATAGGAAATAATTCACTGTGACATAGTCCCCCAAAAATGTCATCCAATGCACTCCAATCACAACATTTCTAATCATGAAATGCAAACTTGTCACTTCCTTTCTGCATCTTCTTCTGTAACTTGGTCACCTGAAAAAGTAGCAATGTCACCATGGACCAGCAAATGTCCTACTGTCCACTGTGACACACACTGTTCAGTATCAATCCCCTTACAAACGCTCATTAGTATGATGTAAATTTTAAGACACCGCTACTCCCTAGATGCATACAGTGCATTCGGAAATTATTCAGACCCCTTGACTTTTTCCACATTCCGTTACGTTACAGCCTTATTCTAAAATTGATTAAATACACATTGTTGCTCATCAATCTATGCAGAATACTCCATAACGACAAAGCAAAAACAGTTGTTTATAACTGTTTGCTAAATTATACAAATAAATATACAGAAATACCTTAGTATTTAGACCCTTTGCTATGAGACTTGAAATTGAGCTCAGGTGCATCCTGTTTCTACAACTCGATTGGAGCCCACATCTGGTAAATTCAATTGATTGGACATTATTTGAAAAGGCACACTCCTGTCTATATAAGGTCCCACAGTTGACAGTGCAAAAACAAGTCTGTAGAGCTCCGAGACAGGATTGTGTCGAGGCACAGATCTGGGGAAGTGTACCAAAGCATTTATGCAGAGTTGAAGGTCCCCAAGAACACATTGGCTTCCTCCTAAATGGTCTTCCAGTTTGGAACCACCAAGGCTCTTCCTAGAGCTGGCCACCTGGCCAAACCAAGCAATTGGGGGAAAAGGGCCTTGGTCAGGGAGGCTACCAAGAACTCGATGGTCACTCTGACAGAGCTTCAGAGTTCCTCTGTGGAGATGGGAGAACCTTACAGAAGGACAACCGTCTCTGCAGCACTCCACCAATCAAGCCTTTATGGTAGAGTGGCTAGACGTAAGCCACTTCTCAGTAAATGGCACATGACAACCAGCTTGGAGTTTGCTAAAATCCACCTAAAGGACTCTCAGACCATGAGAAGCAAGATTCTCCGGGCTAATGAAACCAAGATTGAACTCTTTGTCCTGAATATCAAGTGTCACTTCTGGAGAAATCCTGGTACCATCCCTACGGTGAAACATGGTGGTGGCAGCATCATGCTGTGGGGATGTTTTTCAGCGGCAGGGACTGGGAGACTAGTCAGGATCGAGGGAAAGATGAACAGAGGAAAGTACAGAGAGATCCTTGATGAAAACCTGCTCCAGAGTGCTCAGGACCTCAGACTGGGGAGAAGGTTCACCTTCTAACAGGATAATGACCCTAAGACCTGAAAATAGCTGCGCAGCAACACCCCCATCCAACCTGACAGAGCTTGAGAGGAGCTTCAGAGAAGAATGGGAGAAACTCCCCAAATACCGGTGTGCCAAGCTTGTACCCAATAAATCTCTAGACTGTAATCGCTGCCAAAGGTGCTTCAACAAAGTACTGAGTAAAGGTTCTGAATACTTATGTAAATGTGATATTTCTGTTTTTAGAAATGCACATTTGTCTAAAAACCTATTTTTTGCATAGTGATTATGGGGCATTGTGTGTAGATTGATGAGGAGAAAAATATTTTCATCCATTTTAGAATAAGGCCGTAACGAATCAAAATGTGAAGGGGTCTGCATCATTTCCAAATGCACTGTAAGTAGGGACATTTAGCATGGTGATTAGGGATGTCCTAAAATGTATACCAAACTGGTTATGAGCTCCCCAATGAAATGTCAAATTCAACTATCAATGTGGCCAAGTGCCTATTTAAGATGACTGCTGAGCCAGCTGATGGGTTAGGTGGTCATCAGCTGACCATATTAAGATGGCTGAGACAGAACACACAGACACACACCAATCAATTCACTAAATGGAAGCCAGCTGAGGACATTGCAGCAAATAGGGTGGATAAATTAAGATGGCCGTTTACCAATGAAAAAAATGGTCAGGTCCGCAATGCAATAGCAGCTGGGTCTCGTCTACTTTGTTCCTTGACTTCCATTGAAACAAAAACAATTAGGGAGCGGGAGGACTCACTTCCTCTTCTATCTCTGACTGCAGTATGTATCTTTGAAGGAAAGTGGAGGATGAGGACTTTTTGGTGGCCATGTATGAAAGGAAATCATTTTTCTGGTTCCAGGTCATTATCCAAATAAAGCCATGCCGTCCTCCGGGTTGCTGCCTTGGCTTCAAGGCATGATGTGTAACATAGGCAACCCCTGTGTAAACCATCCCACGCCAGGAGAAGCACCAGGACAAGTCAACAACTTCAACAATTCCATGTATGTAGAAGGGCAACCATTTCAAACAATTTCCATACAGTGACAATTTCCAAATGTACTTCAATATATCCTAGTTTGACTTACATTATTTCACCTTGACAATGGTAGGTTGTGATGCTCATTTGGCCATTGATATTGTTTTAGGATGTGAGTTATAACATATGTGAAAAATGTTATAGCTATCTTTATTTAGCCATGAAGTTTGTTTGTTTGTTTATTTAAGATTTTTCTTGAATAATGTTACTTTTTTCAACCTTCCTCTGTCTAACCAGAATTGCTGGGATGTTGATCGAGCTGCAGTCACTTCTGGCAAACAGATCCATCCTAACCAAATTCCAGAGGCTTTCAGAGGATGTGGACCATTGGGCTTTGATTATACAGACATCTAACCCTGCAAACGGTACAGTATTTCAACATTTCAACTCAAATTGTTCAAACTGTTTTTAGGGCCCTGGAAAATCATGAGCCCTTTGGAGTGGTGATCTACTTTGGCACACAAAATCAACCGATCCAGTACCCACTGGTCAAAACTAAGTCTTAAACCAAACCCTGAAAATCTCATGAATAATAAAGCTTTTACAGCTTGTCCAATTACTGGTTCAGCAGTAATTGGAACAGTATAATACTTTACCAGACTGACAATCACTTCGCCATGGATTTGACCAAGGTCCTCTATCAACGAGAGTAGCCCATTCACAATTTGTTATTCTCCAACATCCCTTGAAAAACAATGACAACTGATTATTTATGATCCAATTTTCTGTGTGAAGTGGCAGATCGTTTATCTTTATAAGTTGTTACTTTGCATTTGGCTCATTTAGCCTGATGATATTCAGATTTTCATAAGGCACCTAATTTGCAAATAGGCAAAAGGGGGCTTGGCCATTGTTGAGCCTCGCACAAACACCACACTGAAAACCACATTTGCATTTTGGGGTCGCGGGCTTGTAATATACAAGATTAAATCCATCAGAGATCTGTGCCACAGCTTAATTAATGGGATACGCTGTCTGAGGCGAGATGGCAAAAGGTCATTAACACAAGCAAGAAGCAGAGGAATATCAAAGGGATAGGGATGGCAAAGGTGACTGTATTGTGCTTCTCACCGGAGATGATTAAATGTGCTAGGGTGGGGACGCCAATCTCGCAACCAAGTTCAGTCGGAGGCGAGAGCATGTTTTTGGTTTTGACATGTTAGCGTAATGTTGTCCTACCTGATTGGTGGTGTTACAATGATAATGACAGAGGTAGTAATAAGTGTATACTATTGGTAAGTGTATAGTATTTGTAAGAGCATAGTGGTAGTATGAGTATAGTATTAGCAAGAGTATAGAGGCAGTATGGTTATAGTATTAGCAAGTGTATAGCATTAGTACGAGAATAGTGGCAGCATGAGTATAGTGTTAGCAAGAGTATAGTGGTAGTATGAGTATAGTATTAGCATGTGTATAAGATTAGTATATGTATTGTATTAGTAAGTGAATAGTACAAGTAAGAGTATAGTATTGGTAAGAGCATATTGATAGTCAGAGTATAGTATTAGTAAGAGTATAGTATTGGTAAGAGTATAGAATTGGTATGAGTATAGTACTAGTACGAGTATAGTGATATTAAGATTATAGTAATAGTACTAGTATAGTATTAGTAAGAGTACAGTATTGGTAAGAGTATAGTATTGGTAAGAGTATAGTATTAATATGAGTATAGTGATATTAAGAGTATAGCGATAGTGAGAGTATAGCGGCAGTAAGAGTATAGTGATAGGACGAGTATGGTATTAGTACGATTATAGTACTAGTAAGAGTATAGTGATAGTAAAGTATAGTATTAGTACGATTATTAGTAAGAGTATCAGTAAGGGTATAGTACCAGTAATATTATAGCATTGGCAAGAGTATAGTGAGAGCAATAGTGTAGTATTGGTAAGAGTGTAGTATTAATAAGAGTGTAGTGATAGTAAGAGTGTAGTATTAGTAACAGTGTATTATTAGTTAGATCATAGTGATTGCAAGAGTATGGTGATAGTAAGAGTGTAGTGCTAGTAAGCATGTAGTTCTAGTAAGGGTGTAGTATTAGAAGAGTGTAGTACTAGTACGAGTGTAGTGATAGTAAGAGTGTAGTGATGGTAATAGTGTAGTGATAGTAAGAGTTAAGTGATAGTAAGAGTATAATGGTAGTAATAGTGTAGTGATAGTAAGCGTAAAGTATTAGTAAGGTCATAGTGTTAGTAAAAGGATATTATTCGTAAGAGTATAGTATTATTACGAGTATTTTGATAGTATGAGTAGCTCTACCTGTGGTTTAAGTGAAAAAGTCCTTAGCATATCCACCAATATTGAAATTAGTTCCATAACAGATTTCATTATGTTCTATTTATTTACTCTAGAATACTTAACCGAACCATGTAGCCTAGTAGCTAACCACTGCACAGGAATCTAGTACTGGGATGCATTTCGCTTGTGAGCTGCACCCTTACATTTTAATTCAAAGCGGGGAGGATTGAATTCAACAGTCGATTGGTTTTGATTTTGTCACTGCGATCGTGACTATCAGTGGGAATATATAGCTAGCTGGCTAATTGTTTTTGTTTGAATGATGCATCTGGTTACTGTACCAGCTTTTTTGTATCACCTGGTCGCTGGTTCCTGGTCTTTTGAAAATATAAATTGAAGAGTCGTTTGAAGCTTGGCCTCGTAGTGAGGACAGCTGGCTCCTACTCTGAACTGTGTGTGGTGAGCTTTCTGGCTCACAGAGCTGCTGAGGCATCACCCAAGTGGGTACCATACATTCTGGAGGAGGAGAAGTCCAGTTGCTACACGACTCAGGCTGGTCCCCAGAGTAGCCCTCTACATGATCGTCACCAGACTCCATCTTTATCAACCATCTCCCTGACCCCCTTCCTCTGAACTGTCCCTCTCCATCTTTGGAGGATGCATGCACTCAAAGACTTGGCCTCTATTGGTTGACCTTACTAAAGCTAGGCTACTCATGATGATGTATCGGTTGACCTAACTATAGGTAGGCTACTCATGATAATGTACTGCTTGTACTGTTTTGCTTTTGAAGCACTTTGAGATTGTTATGAAAAGTGCTATAGAAATGTAATTTATTATTATCATCAGCACAAAATGGCTACTTAACTGAATGATACACGTTTAGCAATGATGTGCGAGCTCTCACTAAAACAATTCAACTGTTCGACCCTCCCTCGCTCTTATCCACATTTTATTGCAACATTCACTTGGAGAATACAATACAATTTCAATTCTGATTCATCAGTAGTTTATGACCCAATGCCCTCCAAAGTGATGAGTAAACGAATCAAAGCAAAGCACTCTGGGGAATTCTACACCTAATGCTGTCAACAACAACATGAGAAAGGAACATCACCTCTTTCAGAAATATCTCCCAATCTTTGATGTTTGACACTTTTAGGGAGTATATTGCATTCCATCTTCCCAAAAGAATGACACAGCTCCCTCAAAAATAGTTTTCACCCCAGATCCATTCTAACACGAAAGCACAACTTGTTCTCTACTCTCCCTTCCTGTTTAAGGTCAGCCCATTCCTCTGAGAAGTATCCTAAATGACAACGAAATGTTCACCGCATATCTGAAGAAGAACTTGTCCATGCCATTGACAGTAGTCAACAGTCTGATGAACTCAAATATTCACCGGAATGAGGTGAGTCAGCAAAACGCCACACACACATTTATTTCACGTCATAGTACTGCATGCAAAATATGTGCAGAAAGGTCCGGAAACAACATTGCACTCTTAACAAACACAACACAAATGTATTTGCCTGCTTTTCTCTTAAACACTTCGCCCACACAACACACGAACACAGACTTTTCAGCAAGGGTGCAGTGGCCCTAGAGACAGTTTTGAAATGTCTTGTTCAAGAGCAAAATGGTTGGAGATTGTAGTTGGGATAGGAGACGAGCAGTCTTGCACTTCTTTTAGTACCCAGCTATTGATTCAAACCAGGGACCTCTCCAACCTCTAGGCTACTACCTACCTCCCAAAATGATTGAACATATCACTGAATGTATTGCAAGGACATCATTTTCTTCTTTGTTCAAGCCCAGCACTAACACACCTGGTTCAACTCATTTTACTAATCCCCAAGTCCCTGATTAGTAAAATCAGGTGTGTTAGCCTTGGGGGTTCCCAAGTGTGAATACTTGGGGGTCCCCCAGTAGTTGATTGAGGAACACTGCTTTATCTGGCTGGGACCTCTGTCTTTGTGTTTGGGTGAAATAAAACTATACTGTAAGTGTGATCTATGAGCGACCCATTCAGATGTTCCCAATTGATACGCTGCTCCAACTGATATCATAAGATGTGGAGGAAGACAATTATGTGTGCCAGGCAGTACACAATTCCCTGACAAGGGTGTTCAGATAGAATGCACAAGGATTAGGAGATCACCATCTCCTCCACTCACTGTCTAATGTGTGCGTAGGCCGGGGGTAGTGTGTGTGTGTTGTCTGTGTCTGTCTGCTCATGTGCATATGTGCAAAGTACAAAAACTGAAAACTGAATCAGATAGGTTTCTTTCACTTCTGACACTCATCATATCCTTTAACAAGATGATGGGCATTTCAAGGCAAGACGACCTGAGAACCAACCTCTGCAATGGAACAGCACTTGATAGATATGTGGAATTCACCAGCGCGTCTGACAAGGAGGCCTTTCAGAATGTCAGCTGCTCCCTCCCAGCACAACAGATGAGACGAGCCAAGGAAGTTTTCCTACAAAACCTGAATACAAGCAAGATACTCACCAACGTAAGTAATTGGAATTAGGCTTACAACTGAATGCTATAAAATGTACCTTACGCCTGGAATCCTTAATGGTGAAACGGCCACGTCCGTTTGGGATATTACAACAACAAAGATGTTACAGCAAACAATTGACACTGTTCCCCCCCCCACCCCCCTTGACATCATTGCACACGCGATAGAACAGCAGAATACCCACACTGCTCGATGCAATAACAAAGATGCTGGGTCGGACAGTGGCGCTGTTTCCCCTAATGCAGATTCCATCTTCAATTGTGTTGTTTGTTTCACTGTGACACACAGTGCATGTAATGAAGCAGCATCGTATTTCACTGACCTTTTCTCTCTTTTGGATCTTAATTGTTTGAAATCTATGGTAGTCACTGGCTGATGGTTGTGGCATGTGGCATATTGGTGATTTGCAATTAGTGGCTATTTTCAGTCCAAGACATCCACATGTCACCAAGTAGGGAACAAATATTAAGGCTAAATAAGGAGTTCTTAGACTGTAGTCAATTGGAGCTTGTTACTGTCAAATTGCAGGCACATCCTGTGCAGCTGTAACACTCAACTTAATACTGCTGTATGATAATACATATTTTAGTTCTATTGAGCTGCATAGTTTTTAAGAAGCAAAGAAAACATTCAATTGGACTTACTTACTTATTCCTTTTAGCTCGCAGTAAACCAAAGGGCCTCAACAGTGCATTGAATTTGATATATACAATATTATACAATATTGTGGAGTCGGCAATCATTTAGGTTAATATTCTAGATCATTTTCTCTGGAGTATTTTCATTACTGAATCTCACTGTCTCCGTGAGTTCACGTTTTCAATCTTGCATCGAACAGAGCATCCTAAGGTCAAAACTGTCCAAGACAATCACCATCTTAACCTGCGTTGTTTATTGCACATTTGAAATATGTGAGAGTGTATCTGTCTCAATATGTTGGCATGGTGGTATAACAGTTTGGACGGCTGTAGGGGAAAAGTATGTTTGAATAAACCCAAGGTGAGAGATTTTCCCTAAGCCTGAGAAGCTGAGCTTTTTGCTCTGTTAAAGAGGCTGTATGGAAGTTAAGTTACTAAACTCATGGAACCACACAATACCTAGTTTTCGGCTAACAAAATGCTTTTACTCATGGGCGTTGGGAGTTGTATCCCTTTTAGTCAAATGAGGTCAATTCTGGGCAAAATACAGTGTATTCGGAAAGCCCTTGACTTTTTCCACATTTTGTTGTTATAGCCTTATTAAAAAAATTATTATATCGTTTTTTTGCCTCATCAATCTACACACAAAACCCCATAATGACAAAGCAAAAACAGGTTTTTAGACATTTTTGCCAATGTATTACAAATATAAAACTGAAATTTACGTAAGTATTCAGACCCTTTATTCAGTACTTTGTTGAAGCATCTTTTGCAGCGATTACAGCCTTGAGTCTTCTTGGGTATGACGCTACAAGCTTGGTACACATGTATTTGGGAAGTTTCTCCCATTCTTCTCTGCAGATCCTCTAAAGCTCTGTCGGGTTGGATGGGGAGCAACACTACACAGCTATTTTCAGATCTCTCCAGAGATGTTCGATCGGGTTCAAGTCCGGGCTCTGGCTGGGCCACTCAAGAACATTCAGAGACTTATCCCGAAGCCACTCATGCGTTATCTTGGCTGTGTGCTTAGGGTTGTTGGCCTGTTGGAAGGGGAACCTTCACCCCAGTCTGAGTTCCTGAGCGCTCTGGAGAGGTTTTTATGAAGGATCTCTTTGTACTTTTTTCAGTAGATCTTTCCCTCAATCCTGACTAGTCTCCCAGTCCCTGCCGCTGAAAAACATCCCCACAGCATGATGCTGCCACCACCATGTTTCACCATAGGGATGGTGCCAGGTTTCGTCCGGACGTGACTCTTGGCAATCAGGCCAAAGAGTTCAATCTTGGTTTCATCAGACCAAAGAATCTTGTTTTTCATGGTCTGAGAGTCCTTTAGGTGGCTTTTAGAAAACTCTAAGCGGTCTGTCATGTGCCATTTACTGATGAGTGGCTTCCATCTGGCCACTCTACCATAAAGGCCTGATTGGTGGAGTGCTGCATAGTGCTGGTTGTCCTTCTGGAAGGTCCTCCCATCTCCACAGAGGATCTCTGGAGCTCTGTCAGAGTGACCATTGGGTTCTTGGTCACCTCCCTGACCAAAGTCCTTCTCCCCCAATTTCACAGTTTGGCTGGGAGGCCAGCTCTAGGAAGAGTCTTGGTGGTGCCAAACTTCTTTCATTTAAGAATGATGCAGGCCAATGTGTTCTTGGGGATCTTCAATGCTGCAGACATTTTTTGGTACCCTTTCCCAGATCTGTGCCTCGACACAATCCTGTCTTGGAGTTCTACAGACAATTCCTTCAAACTCATGGCTTGGTTTTTTTCTCTGACATGCACTGTCAACTGTGGGGCCTTATATAGACAGGTGTGTGCCTTTCCAAAACATGTCCAATCAATTTAAGGTGGACTCCATTCAAGTTTTAGAAACATCTCAAGGATGATCAATGGAAACAGTATGCACCTGAGCTCAATGTCATGTCTCATAGCAAAGAGTCTGAATACTTATGTAAATAATATATCTCAGTTTACTTTAATGAATATGTAAAAATGTCTAGAAACCTGTTTTCGTTTTGTCATTATGGGGTATTGTGTTTAGATTGACAATGATTTTTTTCATGTAATCCATTTTAGAATAAGGCTGTAACAAAATGTGGAAAAAGGACAGGGTCCGGAAAACTTTCCGAATGCACTGTATCTGTCCATTTAGGGGAACCTTTTTGGCTCTAGAGCATCAAAGCCTAAATGTTTGCATTACCTCTTTAATTGAAGTTTGTTCTCTATGCTTCTCCTATCATGGTCTCCAGTGGTCGTAGGAAAGTAAAAGCAATTCAATTTGTTTGAATAAAAATTGATATTTTCTTGATTTCATTTAAACATTATTTCCAGTAGAGGCTACAAAAGAGTGCACAAGTTTATCTTTGAGAGAAAGTGTATGGGACAGCAAAAGCAATAAATAAATGATAAGGCAAGAAGTACACAGGCGGAAAAAAAAGCCATTTGAGCAACTTAAGCCCGGAGGCATTTTCAGTCATAGACAAGAAAGCCAGACAAGCTCCGAGCAAAATGGAGCTGGAAAAACATTCTTTCACACTCAGAGAGATGGGAGTTGCGGAAAAGTGTTGATAACAAAAATATAAAGAAAGGGACTTAAGAAAGAAAGAAAGAAAAAAGAGACAGGGTTTATCGAGACAGAGTTGAGTGGTAGTGGGTGATTTGGACATTTGTTGCAGCTTAGCACAGTGCACGATAGATAGTAAGGTCATAGGAGGTGTTGGACAGTAAGTAACTGGTGCTCTCTACTTCTGTCATACAATGGTCAAGGTGCACAGTAGGCTAGAGATGTATGAAAATAAGATGTTTTGACCTTAAATTAATTTAATTCAAAAAACTTTATTGATCCCCATAGGGCAAATAGGATTGGTCACCGGTGTAGAATGCATACAGTGATTAAAACTCATACAACAGATAGGTGACGTTTTTACAGGATCAGCCATAGCAGTACAGTGCCCATGGAGCAAATTAAGTTTAAGTGCTTTGCTCAAGGGCACATTGACAGATTTCCTTGGGTATTCGAACAAGCAACCTTTTGGTTAATGGCCCAAAGCTCTAACTGCTAGACTACCTGTTGCCTGAGCACTGATGGCTGTTGGAACAAGTACAATACATTACGTCAATGGCATCAACAGAATAAATATAATTTAACATCTTACAAACTAGTAGTGTTGTTATGATAACAAATGTTTTACCTCAAAACCAATTCCAGGTTTAGTATCATGATACCGAAACGATACTCAATACCAAAATGATATTTGATAACAAAACGATACCACAGCAAAATAAAAAAATGTATTAGGTAAAGACACAGAATAACCACTGGGCCTATTTATTTATTTTTTTACATTTAACAATATGTTGATAACTGGTAGAACAAATACAAATAAATGGAATATCTTCTATTCTATATTAAATTTCTTGCAAAAATAAAACACCGTATTAAATAACAGAAGAATACCTTACATTTTCCAGATGCGAAACCATATCGGATACTTTTTTTTTTTTTTACAATTACATCTAAGCCTTTTTAAAATGTAATTTAATACATATCAGGGTTAATTTGCTCATCCAAGATTCATAAAAGAAGCAGCTTTTTTGTCTTAAATTAAGGTTAGGATTAGGTATAAGGTTAGCGGTGTGGTTAAGGTTAGGTTTAAAATCACAACATAAGAAAATAAATGATAGAAATAGACGGGGTTTGTGACTTTGTGGCTGTGGTAACTAGTGACAACCCTGCTGGCTGGCTAGTGGCTACTGCTAGCAAGCCTAGACAAATAGTCTAAATACTGTATATTGCTGTCAAGTTATCAGTGCATTTCACATTATTTTGGGTTGTGTAATCATATTATAATGCTAATATGAATGTCATGCTGAATATATGTTGATGTCTTGGTCACTCAAAAATAATAAACATTTAGTCTAATAATTATAGCGTTACAATGCAAATCTAACGTGTAAAATGTGTCATTTATGTCATTTTGGAACTAAATCTCCCTTGCGCTGCACTGCTTTGGTCACATTTTGCTTAATAGTTTATGTGGGCTGGTCCTCATCTCCTCTGTAATCAAAGTATTCCCATAGTTCACTTCTGCAGACAGTTTTGTCAACAAGCTGCAGGCGTAGAGGTATGATGTTTTCATTAGAGGAAGCCATGCTGCCGGCTATGCATATTCATGGCGTGAGGCTAGTATCATAGCATCTCTCTCCATTTAATACCAGCAGTTGACGTCAACAACCTTAACCAAATTTTCAAAAATGGATTACCATAACGAAATGTATCCACCAATCCAAAGAAAGGATAGGCGGAAGCTAGAAAGTCTGCCGTGACGCTTTGTGGACAACGGCTTCTATTGTTAGGGCGGAGAGACATGTATCTTGTCAGTATATCCATAAACTTTGTTACTACTGCTCACTGAGAAGATTCAGACCAAATACTAGACAGACTCAATGCTCTCAATCCATGTATGACGTGAGACACACGGAAGTACCGAAAGTAAAAACAATTCTAGTACCGAACTATGTTCTAGTATCGAAAAAGTACAGACGTTTCGGTGTACTGTGTAAACACTTATCCCAGGATAAATATATAATAATAACCAGTGTTATTACTTTTTATATGATTTGAAAGTACATGGAATTACACAGGAACAATAGTTTTGTGCCTGACTCATTTTGTGACAATAATATAACTATATATATATATAAATAATGCCAAGAGTGTGCAAATCTGTCATCAAGGCAAAGGGTGGCTACTTTGAAGAATCTCAAATATAAAATATATTTTGATTTGTTTAACACCTTTTTTGGTTACTACATGATTCCATATGTGTTATTTCATAGTTGTGATGTCTTCACTATTATTCTACAATGTCGAAAATAGCAACAACTAAGAAAACCCTGGAATCAGTAGGTGTGTCCAAACGTTTGACTGGTGCTGTATATATTTTCAGTAACATAATGTGCTGCTTGGGTGTTATGAACTCTGAAACAACACAAACCTGAGGGGTCATTTTTGGGCATTCCTTAATTAAGAAGTTACAGTACCCATTCCATCTAGTAAGGTCACTGTCTTACTAACCTTTGTAGTTTCTTTAGTCAACAAGGAAATTCGTTTTCTATTTTTGTAACCCCATTCCATGCTCTTGCCTTCTTTGGAAACACAGCTGAGAAATGACACATAATGCGTAAAATAAAGACTGTAACATCATACAGTTTATCAAATGGCTCTGAGATAGTGCCTTGGGTCTACTTTTAAAGCCTATAATACGATACAGCCCAAGACCTCTCTCTCTCTGCCCATTGACTACTTTGCTGTGATGTCAAGCTGTTTCACCCAAAATGTCCTGAGTGAGATGCCCATGCTTTTCCAATCAGCTTGTCTTAGCTTCCTTGTGTGTTGCTGCCGAGGTTAAAATTGAACCAAAATTAATGTACTCAGAATAAGGGCTGCCTCAATTGCCGGGATAAATGGGGATTCGAGTGACACTTCCTTGAATTCGTAAACACTTTGTGGCTTATACTTTTCATAAACTCAACAGGGGGATTAAGATTCTCTCTCTCTCGATTTGAGATATATTTTTCTCAGTGAAGGTCACCAGGGACTCATGTCAACATACTCCGGACACATGGAAATTATAGTGTTTAAGGACATGTACAGTGGCTGGGCTCCCTTGGGCCTGTGTGCTCTAGCCATCAGATACATGGTATGGATATGAATCATATTCCTACCATTTCAGTAAAAACACATCCACTTAAAACGATCACTGCACTGTTGGGGAAGATATTGTTCTTGGCCATGTTTGAACTAAGTTAACACATTTTGATGGAGAGCACTATTGGAAAAATGCCTTGTCTAGGTTTTTTTTCTTCCAATGTAACAGTTACTATACTTAATATGGTGTTGTTTGTCCTCAAGCAACCATTGTTTTAAACTGAGAGGACATGCACCTGAACAAGGAAATACAGAAATACTCTCTGTCGGCCACTTTTATTGCAAACACCTGAGGTGTTTGATGTAACATTTGAGGTGTTAGCTAAAAGGGGAAGTTCCGTATTGTACAACTTTATGTTAAATGGTTCCTCACTCTGAAAGTAGTCTATTGGCTACAATGGACTACACCATGGTTTTAAACACCCACTACAAACATCAGCTAACTTGTAAGCTAAAAGCAATGGGAGTTATGGGCAACAGTTTAATTCAGATTGAGGAACCATGCATCTTACATTAAGTTGTGAAATACTGAACTTCCCCTTTAATACCCTTAAGCCTGTTACAAACAAATACGCATTATGTACTGGATATTACTCAACAACATTTGCTAAATCAACTTCTTATTCCCTCATTTAGTTACCTTTGGATGTGAATCCGGCAGAGACATTTGGATTAGTGGGGAGAACTACAGAAGATGCATTACATGTGATTGATGAGGTTGGTGTGGTAGTTATTTACCATCTGAAAGGATAGTAGGCCTACATGGAAATCTAGTAACATTCAGTATGTGTCACCCATTAACCCCTATATGACTCACTGTAGTCAATAACAATAATGGATATATAACGACAAGTCTATTGAGCAATTGCATGATAATGGACAGAATCATATCAATTTGTTGTCTTCAAGTCAATAAATGAAGTACTACACTGCCATTTTCTGATCATTTGTTGTTGTAATAACACCCTTCACCAATACAGGTGAACAAGTTGCAGAACTCAATGCTGTTCAAGTCCGCTAACACGCTGGATTTCAGAGCGGATGCGTTAGGTAGTCTGAACATGCTACTATGTGGCAAAGCTCCAGACTCCAACTCCAGAAATACCACCATGAATGTCTCTGCTTCTGGACTGACGAGGAATTACACAGAAAACAGTGAATTATCTGATTCCAGGAACCGCAGTTCCAGTAAGTATTGTTAATAGTTCACAATACCTTCTTGACCTATGAAAATATTTTAGAAAACAAGTACTGTCAAACTGTCATAACAGTTTTGGTGTTGTTCTCTACCAGATGATACACTATGAAGCAGACACAAAATGTTATATATTTGTGACACTAAATGGTTCTTCTATTTTTATTTGATACAGTGTATTGTATTGTCGTATAGTCACCTCCCAGTAAGCCGAAATTGGTTCTGTGAAAGTTCCCAGAACATTTAATTGTGGTAAAGGCGTAAGAAACATTCCCTCCAAAAGTTATAATAACACAACATCTGTCCAGTTGTGTAGACAATTATACAATATTTGTATTAGGGTGCAAAAAACATTCCTCTGATGTTAAACAGAACATATTTCTTTGTGGGGACAATACAAAAAATAGGTTCCCGAAACACAAAATAGTTGATGACCTTCATACAATGTTTGCATCAGAGGGCACAAAACTTTCCCTCAATGTTCCTTAACAATGTTAGTCCTTAACAGCAAATTATATTTTACTGTAAAGGAATTTTGTTGTTCAACAGTCTATGTGGAAACGCATATGGCAATTGTGATATTTATAGACATTTTGAACATTTTTTGAACAAATAATTATATATTGTCGATCCATTGATTCTTAAACAATATCAAGCCTTGAAATAGCGTATTATTATTGTGAAAAGGGTTCTTCGATCAGTTGTTCTGTCAAACAGCTAGCCATGTTGTGTAATGTACAGTACGTATACACAGCACAGACATGGCACTGAACCATGTTCAGAAATGACATTAATGAATGCTTCAAAGGTCATATTTGTCAAGTGGAATGTATATAATTCCTCTGAACACTGATGATTTGTTTAAAAAAAAAAATAGGCTGCAATAGGCTTCCTCCAATGACAACAAATCCATTTAGTTGTTACGGTTTTCTTACTCCTCTTCCTCTGAAGAGGTAAAACAGGGATCGGACCAAAACGCAGCTTGGTTATTCATAAACATCTTTAATGAAAGATGAAAATACAAACAGTATACAAAAACAATAAACGTGAAAAACCGAAACAGCTCTATCTGGTGCAACAAACACAGAGACAGGAACAAGAAACAATCACCCACGAAATACTCAAAGAATATGGCTGCCTAAATATGGTTCCCAATCAGAGACAACGATAAACACCTGCCTCTGATTGAGAACCACTCTAGGCAACCATATACTTACCTAGACTACTCTACTAAACACAACCCCATCAATCTACAAAAACCCCTAGACAAGACAAACACATAATTCACCCATGTCACACCCTGGCCTGACCAAAATAATAAAGAAAACACAAAATACTAAGGCCAGGGCGTGACATTAGTACAACAGTTACCTGCTAGGCATACACATGTGGTTGCTAATCCCAACAACATGAAATAAATATGTAGCCCGTTTCTTGGATTTCTGTTTTCCCGACAAACGGGTGCTTTAAAATGCAGAGCCCTTGACTGTTCTGTTTATTGATTTATTCAGAGAGTTAAAGTTTTTTAAGGTCAGAAGATGCCAAACTAAAAACCCAGTGAGTCAGAGGTCATTCAATTCATCAATAATAAAAAAGCAGTTTCTGTCTAAAGAGAAAAGACGAACAAAGGAAATACATAAACTAATAGTACAGGTAGTTAGCAATAAAAACGATACTACTGTCACGTATACAGCGCTTGAGGTCACCAGACTGATCATTATTACACACACCTGTCAACATTGTTATGCGCACCAGCGCCTCATCAGATTCACCTGGACTCCATCACCTGCCTCAGCTGGCTCGTCGGGCTCCCATGCCTCAGCTGGCTCAACGGGTTCCCGCGTCTCAGCAGAGGCGACTGGCCCGCTCCTGGTCCCTGGGATCGTCCCTCTGGTCGGTGTCCTGCGGCCGGAGCCACGCATCAGTGAGGGGATACTGTCACGTATACTCCCTCTCTGTGCGCTATTACGCACACCTGTCACAATCGTTACTTGCACCAGTGCCTCATCAGACTCTCCTTGACTCCATCACCTGCCAGATTACCTTCCCTATATACACCGCTCAAAAAAATAAAGGGAACACTAAAATAACACATCCTAGATCTGAATGAATGAAATATTCTTATTAAATACTTTTTTCTATCTAAAAAACTGGAGGCCTCTTATACTTCAATGCTGTAATGCAGAATTAAAAAGGTTTTACAAGGTATTGTTCATCCTGATCAGACAGGTTTTTTACATAGACGATACATTGGAGAGAATATACGACAACTACTATGAATAATAGAACAACATGAAACATCTAAGAAGCCAGACCTGGTATTTATAGCGGAAAATGAAATGGCCTTTGATAAAGTAAGGTTAGATTTTATTTATAATGATTTTTATAGTGATTTTAAAAATTTCTGTGATTCTCTTTTAAAATGGGTAAAAGTAACGTATCTCAACCCCAAGTGTAAAATAGTAAATAGCGGCTACTCCTCAGAGAGTTTTGAAATGTCAAGAGAAGTTTAACAAGGTTGTCCGCTGTCACCATATGTATCCGTTAAGGCCATCAAAATGCTAGCTATTAAAAACAGATCAAATAACATTAGAGGATTAGAAATCCAAGGCTTAAAAACAAAGGTGTCCATGTATGACGATGACTAAAGTTTTATATTAAGTCCACAAGATAGATCCCTGCAATGTCTCATTGAAGGTGTACATAACTTTGCTGGACTCTCTGGACTAAAACTTAATTAACATAAGTGTACAATATTATGTATTAGATCTTAAAAAATACAGCTTTTACATTACCCTGCAGTTTACCTATAAAATAGGCTGATGGTGAAGTAGATATACTTGGTATTCATATCACATAATATATAAATGAGCTCTCCACAGTGAATTTCATTAGAAAACTTGCAAAAATAGACAAGATCCTGCAACCTTGGAGAGGTAAATACCTGTCCTTATATGGAACAATTACACTAATTAACTCCTTAGTCATATCTCAGTTTACTCACTTACTTATGGCGCTGCCGACTACTGATTATTCATTTTTCAAATCATATGAGCAAAAAATATTTAGCTTTTTCTGGGATGCTAAACAAGACAAATAAAGCGTGCCTATCTATATAATGAATATGAACTGGGTGGGTTTCGGTTATAAAATATAAATGCTCTAAACCTCTCTCTAAAAGCTTCACTTGTTCAAATGGTTCTCAGATAGATTACTAAGAAAAACTCATCCATTGTTTAAAAATGGCCATTTTGCCTTTGTGCAGATTGCCATGTCTCTTTTTCGATGAATAGAAAATACAACTTTTTTCAAAGTATCTCTCTTTTACAAACAAGCATTGCAGAGCTAGCTAAATTTTCAATTTCACCCCCCTGAAAAGAGAACAAATAGTACAACAAATATTATGGCTGAACTTAAATGTGCTGGTTGATAAAATAACTGTATTTATGGAAAAGCTGTTTGAATAGGGTGTTTTGTTTGTAAATTATATTGTAAATTGGAATGGTAGAGTTATGTCTTTCATGGAGTTATCAGAATTGTATGGGAAGGTCTGCTCAATCCAAGATTACAACCAATTGATTACAGCATTACCCCAAAAATGTAGGAGGCCGGTGGTCAGCGGGAGGAAGTAGGGAAGATGTCTGTCTTCCCAATATAAAGGATCAAAACTGGCGGAGGAATAAAAATAGCATAAATAGGAAAGTTTACCAGTTTCATTTGAGGACGAGGATGTTGACAGCTGTGCCGTACAGAATACAAACAAGTTGGGAAGTGATTTTTGATGTAACGATTCCATGCTACAGGGAGTATGAGTTGTATGAGGGGTATTGGGGGTGCGGAATGGAATTATTAAAATATATATATATTTGGGGGTGGGGGGGTGGTTTTGGATGGTTGAGGAGCAACTCTTGGAGAACTGTTGGGAGGGGGATCTTGGAAGGCCGGTGGCTGATGGGTCGCTGGTTCGGGACCCCGTTTTTGACCTTGTGGGAGATCTGTCGATTTGCCCTTGTGCAGGACGTTGACCTTAGTTGCTTCTGTGGGTCACTCTGGGTGGGAGTCTGTTAGATGACTAATGTGATGTAGATGTTGAGCGGCTTCACTGCAAGTAGATCATATGTTTTCAATATTCAACAGAATCCCCCCCCCCCCCCCCCCCCAAAAAAAAAAAGTCTAGAACCTTATCAGGGGTCTGACCCATCAAATCAAGCTATTTATTTACATTGCTGAGTTCCTCATTACACAAATGTTTGTCCCTCTGCTTACCACAGATCGCAATTTCTCAAGTGTGATGTCTTTGGAGTTATACTAATTAGGGGCTGCACAATCCAATTCCATTAATTGCCTATTCGTTTGAGGATCCACAGAAAAAAATGAACGATTTTAATAAGCTTGACTCTTCCCAGGAATAAAGTTACACTCTAAAGTGGATTTGTGTGCTGGTGCCACTACAAATTAGTAAAACAATGCAGCAGCCATTTGAAATGAGCGCAAACACCTCTGCCGGCATGCTAATAGCTTTTCTTGCCTCTTTTTATTGTTATGTAAAGTAAATGGGTATGAAATAAACATTTGCAAGGCTCCAAGTGCACTCTGAGGAATATTAAAATAGAAACAATAAAGGCTAGAAAAGACATTTGGTAAATACTCAATTTTGTTATCCCTCCCAAATTAATTCATGATGGCATTCGGCACCATCCAATAGCATCATTAAGGAAAATAACAGTGTGATACATTTCTTTCCTTGGCAGTAAACAGTATTTTTGTTTAAAAGATTCTCCCACAATGAGATAAGCCCTTTCGATCGATCGTTTATAACCACCAATGTGCTGGAGAATCACATATCTATTCATTCGTAGAAGAAAATGTGTGTAGGCCATTGACATTTTTGATTTTGAAAGCCTATATAATACAGAATGACACATTAATTTAGCTGTTGTATTTTTATTGGTGTAGTTTTGTACAGGGAGGCTCTTTCTGTGAACTGGCATGATTGTAAAATATTGATTAGATTGATATTGTAGTTGCAGTACAGTGGCAGTGGAGCATTGTGTGTGTGTGTGTGTGTGTGTGTGTGTGCATGTGTGTTATGTGTGAGTGACAAAAGGAATTGTCTGTCTTTCACGTAAGAGAAATTCCTGCTTGAATGACACATATTCTAGAGAGTTCTATTTCAATGTTGGACGCAAGAGATGTTTGTTGCGGGCAAGAGAAGCGGTGAAGTCTGAGTGAGTGATGTGTGTGTTAGCCCAGTTAGGTAGGTGTGTGACTGACTGTGTGTGTTTGTGTGAGTTGTCTTGTTTCTGCGCTGTGCCGAGTTGATCCACTCTCCAGGGTACAACTCAAATTGATTAAATTTGCTAGGTAAGATGAGGGGCTGCCTAAACGCTCTAAGCAATTACTTGGCTGCAGCTCCCTGTGTAAAATATGGATTCAGTTCCTCACCGTTGTGTGATAAATCGGAACCTTTGGTCAGAATACGATGGTGAGTCACAGTTTTGGGGGAGATAAATATTCGTACGGATAAGAATGGGCGGAAGAGATTCATCCTCATGTCAATATTTATTGGACGGAAAGCTACAAGCCATGTGTCCCTGTGTACTTCCTGTCTAAGCAATGTGATTTTAGGAAATGACATCTGTGTGGTCGGGGGAAACAGCTGGCTGCAGTGAGGGCGGCCATTAGCTCTTGACAGAGTCTCCCCGGAGCACCTGAGTAGGGATTGCCGCAAGGCAAAAGGCAAACGTTTATCGCACATCCTGCACTGCAAATGGCCACTAAAATCTTTGACGGCATGATAGGTAGCCAGCTGTGAAGAGAGCACTGTGGTAGAGGAGGTGGAACAGTCTTTTGGGTCGAGCTGACGAGCCAAGTGTAGACATACGCACCTGAGCCCAGACAGACGGACGGACAGAAACACAGAGCAGGACAGACCGTTAGACAAAGACGCAGTTACACAAAGGACAGATGGACGGACAGACCACCATCAGAGAAGGACAGCCAGGCTGGCAGACAGACAGGCAGATACAAAGAGATGCTGAGCAAGACAGACAGACACATCCGCACACCCCTAGAGAAACACACACAAATGAAGGTTGCAGCACCTGTCACTGTGCTGTTCCCTTAGATCTATGTCTCTGCATAACCTACAAAGCACTCCAACCGACCTAGCAGTATTCACATTGGCAGATTGGATAAATTAATAATGATCCCGCTGCAGCTGAGCATATTGACTTGTTTTCTCCCTCCGTGTTGAGCACTCCCCACCTCCTATGTATTCAGCTAGACTACCGTACAAATGTCTTGATCCATTCCTCTCTCCCCAGACATTGTGTTATTAGGTACACATTAATGGAGTCGTTTGGGGTCTTTGAAGTGTGGTAATTACATTAAATCCTCTGCATAGTGAAAAGTTAAAACTTGACCGACTGCTACTTCTGTTATTAAGATGACTGTTTATTATCTCAGCAGTGACGTGCTAGTTTGCTGTGATAGCCAGCAGATTTCTGGCGATCTTTGTAATTGTGGTGCATCCATTATATTCAGCATTCAGATTGTCCTTTCTCTAAACTAAGTCCCAAATGGCACCCTATTCCCTATATAGTGCAATACTTTTCAATAGGGCTTTGGTCAGAAGTAGTCCACTATAGGGAATAGGGTGCCATTTGGGATGGATATTTAATTTTAGGCTTCTAACCCTGAAACACAACAGATGAACAAACTTGCATTTTGATGGTAATTTTGATGGTAACAGATGGATAAAATGTGATGCCAATATAAAATGTTTTTGATGTTTGTTATTATCAAGATATCATTCATTTATCTTGTGTTGTATTGAGTAGTTTGGCCCATGTACTTGTTCAGACAGATTGCATTTTTCCATTTTGAAGTTATTAACAGGTGTATTATCTCTCACCAGGTGCCTTCTGCAAAACATTGATTGATACTCTTGAGGGAACTCCTGGCCTATATGTTGTCTGGAGTACGTTTCAGCCCCTAATCCAAGGGAAGGTCCTCTACACCCCTGACACACCTGCCACTCGACTAATGGTGAAAGAGGTAAGTAAAAGAGAAACTCATATTGTATGCACATCGGTTCAGGCGCTGGACCAGCAAAAAAAACATAAAAGTGAAATATGTCTGCCAGGGTCAATTTGAATAGAAGTCAGTGAAGAGAACTGAAAGTAAACTGATGTCTGCAACACTCATATCAGTGTCATGGACAGTTACACTCGTATCAGTGTCATGGACATTTACACTCCATGACAATGATACAAGTGTAAACGTCCATGACACTGAAATGAGAGTAAACGTCCATGACACTGAAATTAGTGTAATCATCCATGACACTGATACAAGAGTAAACGTCCATGATACTGATACGAGTGTAAACGTCCATGACACTGAAATGAGAGTAAACGTCCATGACACTGACATGAATGTAAACGTTCATGACACTGACATGAATGTAAACGTCCATGACACTGAAATTAGTGTAAACGTCCATGACACTGATACAAGAGTAAACGTCCATGATACTGATATGTGTGTACACGTCCATGACACAGAAATGAGAGTAAACGTCCATGACACTGATACAGTATGAGTTTAAACGTCCATGATACTGATATGTGTGTACACGTCCATGACACAGAAATGAGAGTAAACGTCCATGACACAGAAATGAGAGTAAACGTCCATGACACTGACACGAATGTAAACGTTATGTACGTTTACACTCGTATCAGTGTCATGTACGTTTACACTTGTTTCAGTGTCATGGACGTTTACACTCGTATCAGTGTCATGGATGATTACACTCATTTCAGTGGCATGGACGTTTAAACTCAGAATGTATCAGTGTCATGGATGTTTACAATCTTATCAGTGGCATGGACGTTTACACTCGTATCAGTGGCATGGACGTTTACACTCATATCAGTGTCATGGAAGTTTACACTCATATCAGTGTCATGGACGTTTACACTCACACTGTATCAGTGTCATGGACGCTTACAATCATGTCGGTGTCATGGATGTTTACACTCATATCGTTGTCATGGATGTTTACACTCATATCAGTGTCAATGACATTTATACTTATTTCAGTGTCATGGATGTTTACACTCATATCAGTGTCATGGACGTTTACACTCATATCAGTGTCATGGACATATATACTCATTTCTGTGCATGGACGTTTACACTCATATCAGTGTCATGGACGTTTACACTCATATCAGTGTCATGGACATTTCCACTCATTTCAGTGTCATAGATGTTTACATTCGTATCAATGTCATGGATGTTTACACTCGTATCAGAGTCATGGACGTTTACACTCATATCAGTGTCATGGACGTTTATTCTTTACACTTTATCAGTGTCATTTACTTTCATGTAGTACACTTACTCACTAATATTTCCTAAATTGTACAAACCTGTTAAGTGACATTACTTGGGTGTCTATGTAAGTAGCTTGTACCATTAAAACTTTTGCCATTGTATCTATTTGCATATTTTCACTCCACAAATCAGTTGGCATTTACATTAGCTGGTAAATAAAAACGTGATGATATACGCTATGAACCCGTCTCCAAAAAAACAGCTAGGAAGAGGAGATGGAGAACACACTCGGGGGAGATGGAAAATGTAATGTATTTTTCATGAAGTTTCTTCCGATATTAACATCATTTTGACAACGGCATAAACAAAACAAACAAATGTTGAGAAGTTGTAGGGAATTGGATGTGGAGAATATCCAGTGAGATAATGACTTCTAGCGGATCCACCAACTTCACAGTGACCGGCTCGGTCTTGGCATAGGGGCCCGTCTTTACACTCGGCACAGGCCGATTGTTTACATCTCAGTGCTCGGGATTAAATAACCCTGTTTACATTAGTCACAACGGGGGGTATATGAATCAGATAAGTCTCCTGGGGGTTAGGTGAAAGTACGAAGAAGCAGTATGTTCTCAAGGTCGGACTGGCTACAAAATAAATTAGATAGCACAGTGGGAATTCCATCAATTGGAGGACAAACAGATATGGCATTTTCCATTTTTTAATCACCATACATCTCTCTATCTTGTTTCAGGCAAATAGCACATTCAATGCATTGGCCATGATAAAAGAGCTGGCGGAAGCTTGGGAGGATTTCGGACATCTTGTTTGGGACTACTTTCAAAATGGCCGCCAAGTCAATGCACTGCGGGTAAGATTTATGACTCCTTCAATAGAAACACGGATATTTGATGTACTGTACTGCACCGGAGAGCTGGTTTAAAAGTATCCGATGTTAGACAAGGCTGAGTGACTTGTCATGCATGCATCAGTGTCACACTGTCTAATGTTAAAGTAACTGTCCAGTGTTTCCAGATTTCTATGAAATATGAACTGTAATTAATTACAATATGAGTTAAATAGTTTTCCTTCCCCAAAAATGGTAATTAAGTATGTTAAAAATCAGTTTTTCTGTGTTGGGATGGTGTGGACATAGCCCAACAACAGAATGGTGTGGGCGTATACTAGGGTTGAAGGGTGGGAACCACTGAGATTTCCCGGGATTTACAGCCTAAAACCCCTCCCTTTTCCCGGGATAAATAACTGCGAGAAATCGGTAAATTATAATAAATTATTTATATAAACAGCATGGCGTGAAGTGGAACTGTTAAATTATATGCAATGTCTAAATCTCGCTTCTCGTTGGCCTCTGCATGATGAATCAACACTCAGGGTGGGGACAGACAGTCTATCTCAGTATGGAGAACAGTTCACAATGCATGTAGACCTATCATCTCATTATGGTAACTTTTTTTCTTGTGACAAGGAGGCCTACGTTTGCTGCAGCATAGCCCATGCTACAGTAATATAAAGACTGAATGCTCGTCTAATTTACCCATCTCCATCTGGCTTTCGGGGGTCACCTTGTTTTTAATTTTACAGATGATCATTTTTTTTTACTGCAGCTGCAGTTTTAAAACAGCTATCAAGCACTCTCCTGCCGTCTTTCTCTCTTTCCATCAACTCTAATCAAATTGCATCCAAAATAGATAATCCTGTTCTAAATTGATATATAGCCCTATATATAGACATTTTAGCCTACCTCTTTCACGTAATACATTCAATGCAGTATTAGCCCTATATTTAGCTAATTAATGATGGCTTATGCATAATATGCATCTACATTTTGGCTTTTGTCTCTTGCGCAATACGCACACACCTGTGCTCTGCTGGCCTCTCAACCTCTTAAGGATCAGACCCTTTTTTAAAATGTTCTCCTAAAATGACATACCCAAATCTAACTGCCTGTAGCTCAGGACCTGAAGCAAGGATATGCATATTCTTGTTACCATTTGAAAGGAAACCTTTTGAAGTTTGTGGAAATGTGAAATTAATGTAGGAGAATATAACACATTAGATCTGGTAAAAGGTAATACAAAGAAAAAAACATGTTTTTGTATTTTTTGTACCATCATCTTTGAAACGCAAGAGAAATGTTCAAATATAATATTCCAGGTTAGGCACAATTTAGATTTTGGCAACTAGATGGCAGCAGTGTATGTGCAACGTTTTAGACTGATTCAATGAACCATTGCATTTCTGGTCAAAATGCTGTATCAAGACTGCCCCAATGTGCCTAATTGGTTAATTAATACATTTTAAAGTTCATAACTGTGCACTCTCCTCAAACAATAGCATGGTATTATTTCACTGTAATAGCTACTGTAAATTGTACAGTGCAGTTAGATTAATAAGAATTTAAGCTTTCTGCCCATATCAGATATGGCTATGTCCTGGGAAATGTTCTTGTTACTTACAACCTCATGCTAATAACGTTAGCCTATGTTAGCTCAACCGTCCCACGGGGGGGACACCAATCCTGTAGAGGATGCTCCTTAGCTCTTGGAGTCCCATGCAGGAAAAGCTAGACTAGAATAGCTTGCTGGACATTATATTTTTAGCATTTCTTATACCAATATACTATTCAAAGAGGGACACAAGCTCTTTTTTGCTAAACGTTAAATACAGAAGCCAATTGAACTCATGGGTAGTTTGAAAGAAGAGCGAATGCACGATGGCTATAACAGATATTTATTCATACCCATAACCATTCAATCTTCCTGAAGAGAAGTAAAAGCCTTCTGCATCTAATTTTATTCCTATATTATTCAAGGATGTCATTAGAATGATGAAGATAAGGACAACAAAATGTATTTAATTGAACTGGTAAAAGCAAGGAAGGAATGAAACAACAACAGAGAGAGAAAGAGGAGGTAGGCTAATAACATTAGAGGAAATATTGTGAAAGGTATAGATGCGTCAGCCTGCTAATTATACAAACAGGCACTATTGTTTTCAAATATTTGATCAAACTCTCTAGCCTGTACATGTAACTTTGTAGACCGCATGTGCAGCACCAGAATTGCAGGTTCTCTTCTGCTTTATCATGGTTTGAACGATGTGCGTAATTCCAGTCCATATAATACAGTATAATACAATACAGTAATACAGTTCACACTCAAAAAGATTAGCCTAAAGGAGCTAGTTTAATTTATTTACCCAAGAGAGCACATCGCTAGCTATATATATATATACAGTGCCTTGCGAAAGTATTCGGCCCCCTTGAACTTTGCGACCTTTTGCCACATTTCAGGCTTCAAACATAAAGATATAAAATTGTATTTTTTTGTGAAGAATCAACAACAAGTGGGACACAATCATGAAGTGGAACGACATTTATTGGATATTTCAAACTTTTTTAACAAATCAAAAACTGAAAAATTGGCCGTGCAAAATTATTCAGCCCCTTTACTTTCAGTGCAGCAAACTCTCTCCAGAAGTTCAGTGAGGATCTCTGAATGATCCAATGTTGACCTAAATGACTAATGATGATAAATAAAATCCACCTGTGTGTAATCAAGTCTCCGTATAAATGCACCTGCACTGTGATAGTCTCAGAGGTCCGTTAAAAGCGCAGAGAGCATCATGAAGAACAAGGAACACACCAGGCAGGTCCGAGATACTGTTGTGAAGAAGTTTAAAGCCGGATTTGGATACAAAAAGATTTCCCAAGCTTTAAACATCCCAAGGAGCACTGTGCAAGCGATAATATTGAAATGGAAGGAGTATCAGACCACTGCAAATCTACCAAGACCTGGCCGTCCCTCTAAACTTTCAGCTCATACAAGGAGAAGACTGATCAGAGATGCAGCCAAGAGGCCTATGATCACTCTGGATGAACTGCAGAGATCTACAGCTGAGGTGGGAGACTCTGTCCATAGGACAACAATCAGTCGTATATTGCACAAATCTGGCCTTTATGGAAGAGTGGCAAGAAGAAAGCCATTTCTTAAAGATATCCATAAAAAGTGTCGGTTAAAGTTTGCCACAAGCCACCTGGGAGACACACCAAACATGTGGTAGAAGGTGCTCTGGTCAGATGAAACCAAAATTGAACTTTTTGGCAATAATGCAAAATGTTATGTTTGGCGTAAAAGCAACACCCTGAACACACCATCCCCACTGTCAAACATGGTGGTGGCAGCATCATGGTTTGGGCCTGCTTTTCTTCAGCAGGGACAGGGAAGATGGTTAAAATTGATGGGAAGATGGATGGAGCCAAATACAGGACCATTCTGGAAGAAAACCTGATGGAGTCTGCAAAAGACCTGAGACTGGGACGGAGATTTGTCTTCCAACAAGACAATGATCCAAAACATAAAGCAAAATCTACAATGGAATGGTTCAAAAATAAACATATCCAGGTGTTAGAATGGCCAAGTCAAAGTCCAGACCTGAATCCAATCGAGAATCTGTGGAAAGAACTGAAAACTGCTGTTCACAAATGCTCTCCATCCAACCTCACTGAGCTCGAGCTGTTTTGCAAGGAGGAATGGGAAAAAATGTCCGTCTCTCGATGTGCAAAACTGATAGAGACATACCCCAAGCGACTTACAGCTGTAATCGCAGCAAAAGGTGGCGCTACAAAGTATTAACTTAAGGGGGCTGAATAATTTTGCACGCCCAATTTTTCAGTTTTTGATTTGTTAAAAAAGTTTGAAATATCCAATAAATGTCGTTCCACTTCATGATTGTGTCCCACTTGTTGTTGATTCTTCACAAAAAAATACAGTTTTATATCTTTATGTTTGAAGCCTGAAATGTGGCAAAAGGTCGCAAAGTTCAAGGGGGCCGAATACTTTCGCAAGGCACTGTATATATGGGCTTTTATGTTTTTATGCCTTATAATGCTTTTGAATGACACTTCTGGTTTTGGCAGGAAATACCGGTTTACCCGGGAGAAAAGGGATTTATTCTCGGGATGGAACATTTGTAAACTACTGTGTTTTTCAAGTGTTGTTTCTCCAATTAATGCTTTGGCCACAAATATGAGTACAGGACGAGTCAACAACATTATTTGGGTATTAGTTAGAATAGGAACGTTTAATGTAAGTGATAAATTAATCAAGTTGAAAAGAGCTTTAATATCCTTATCAATTCGTTGTAATAATCCTTGTCCACTTTCATTTTGAATGACGTACTGTACACAAGCCTTCCCGTCTGATGTTGAAAATACCCTCCTGCAGCAAGAAATAAAGAGTATACTGTTTCCACTAGGAATATTTATCAACCTTTGTATTTATCAACCTTTGTAGGAGTCAACGACTCCTACATTTCCCACCATAAAATGTTTTTAACACTAATTCAGCTGAAAATATATACATTTATTGTAGCATATGGAAATGGTGAAAAAGAAAGTAATTATGGGTAAGTGCTGCGTAACTTTCACCTCGGCAGTCAGGGAAGAGGATTAGCTTCCCTGTTCCCTTGAAGCTGACATTACTCCCGTGTCACCTGAAATGAGCTTATGGGCAGCTAGGGGAGAACGTAGCCGAGCGCTCCATATAGCCAGGGTATTCATTACCCTAGCCCTAACCTTTGCACAAATGGACCCGGCAATTCTCCTTTGTCTTCATTTTCTCCCTCCGAGTGGCGGCCGACCGGACTCCCCTCAGAACGGGTAGCTCTGCTGGTATGTCATCTTCTCCAGAGGTCTCTCAAGGTTTTGGCAACTTTCTACATTGATGGCAATCATGGCACAGCTGAGTTATCAGCCGAGCTGAAGAAAGAGAATTTCTTAAATCCCAAATGAACCCCTTGCCCCTAGACACAGAAAGGATCTAGGAGGATTGAATAGGTCTAAGCAATATGGTGAAAATTTCACCTTGTGTCACGCTCTGACCTTAGATATCTCTGTTTTCTTTATATTTTGGTTAGGTCAGGGTGTGACGAGGGTGGGTATGCTAGTTTTTGTATTGTCTAGGGGTTTTGTATGTCTAGGGGCTTTGTAGGTCTAGGTATTTGTATGTCTATGGTGGCCTGATATGGTTCCCAATCAGAGGCAGCTGTTTATCGTTGTCTCTGATTGGGGATCATATTTAGGTAGCCATTTTCCCTTTTGTGTTTGTGGGTTCTTTTCTACAGTAAGTTGTCTTTGTGAACTCATTTGTATAGCTTCACATGTCTTTTTGTTATTTTGGTTAGTTTGTTCAGTGTTCATTCTTATAAGGCTGTGCCTTGGTCTGATTCATACGACGAACGTGACACCTTGACTGTCAAAGGGCAAGATGAAGTTACTACCAATTTGCTTACACCCATTCAATCCTTTCAGATCTACACATGTGCATAGGGGAGAGGGGACAGTTCAGATTAGGATAGGGAACTTCATGTTTACCTCATGTTCCTTTTTTCCAAAAATATTATTTTTTGTAGCCGAAATAACTCCGTTAGTTCTTCACGTTTGGCTGAGAATTCGACCGGAAATTGCGGTCACGACCATGTCGAAAAATATTCCAAATTAGCTCCACAATATCGACAGAAATATGGCAAACGTTGTTTATAATCAACCCTCAGGGTGTTTTTCAAATATCTATTCGATAATATATCAACCGGGACAGATGGCTTCTTAGTAGGAAAGAGAGAAACAATGGCCCCATTTGTCCTTTACGCACAAAACACTCTGAGAGACTTCAGCTGACCACTGACGCAATGTTGACGTTCAGGCTCATTTTTCAAAATAAAAGCCTGAAACTATGTATTGTGATACTAGACACATTAGGGAAGCCATAGAAAAAGGAATCTGGTTGATATCTCATTCACTGCTCAATAGGGACGCATAGGCACACAGAGGTTTCTAAATAAGAGTCACTTCCCGATTGGATTTTTCTCAGGCTTTCGCCTGCAATATCAGTTCTGTTATACTCACAGACAATATTTTTACAGTTTTGGAAACTTTAGAGTGTTTTCTATCCTAAGCTGTTAATTATATGCATATTCTAGCATCTTGTCCTGACAAAATAGCCCATTTACTTAGGGAACGTTATTTTTCCAAAAATGAAAATAGTGCCCCCTAGATTCAATAGTTCAAATCTTGCCAACAGGTAAAACTATAGGTTTTACAACATCAATTCAACATTACATTACTGTAAAATAACAACTGATTATTAACAGTTGCCATTTAGTAGACGCCAAACCAGTGACCATCTTGCAAAATGTCAAGCAGAAATTATTATTAGAAAATGCTAAGGACGGCTGGTTTGAGTTTTCTTTGGCTGTTGGTAGTCTGTTTTCGTTCAAAGACCTTCTCATGTCGGATGATGACATTTGACACGTGGACGCCAAGGTTAAATGGTATATATGCAACAATCTGGCCCAAATGCCACTGAACGTTAAGAGTAGTAGAACAGGGGCGGCAGGGTAGCCTAGTGGTTAGAGCGTTGGACTAGTAACCGGAAGGTTGCAAGTTCAAACCCCTGAGCTGACAAGGTACAAATCTGTCGTTCTGCCCCTGAACAGGCAGTTATCCCACTGTTCCTAGGCCGTCATTGAAAATAAGAATTTGTTTTGTTGACTTGCCTAGAGGTAAATAAAAAAATATATGCCATGTTTAAACAATTGAATTTCAGTGACCCCTTACAAATACTATTTACTCTAAAATAAAGACACTGCATTGTTTACAATACAATACAACTCTCTGCATGTTACAGAGACCTAAATTAAGTATTCCATTCTCACTGACACAGAATGGTTGAACTGATTTTTCGAAAAGGTCAGGAGAAACATGGAGATGACATCATTTGACACTTTGACCCCATGCTAAACGGAATGTCATTCCCGAAGTGTTGACTTAGAAATGCCACTGAACACATTGCTCAGAATATGTTTGAGGCGTGTGTATGTGTGCGTTTCCAGCATGTTTTGACTTCAAATTATGCACACTACCTTATGAGCAGACCATGTTCAATTTATGAAGTTATACAATACAACACTGCAATTATCGTGTTATTACACTGTTGCAATTTCATGGTTGCCAGCATACTGTATGTACCGTACAAAGCACACTGAGTGGAGCAGTCCCAGACAGACGGAAAGTCTGCATCCTATCCCCTTTATAGTGCACAACTTTAATCTGGGCCCATAGGGATCTAATCAAAATAAGTGCCCTATATAAGGAATAGGGTGCAATTTGGGACGCAGACCAAAGTGTTTTAACCAAACCTGTACCAGGGAACGTACAGTACCTGCGTAGGAAGCTTTTATTTAAGG